>NC_050598.1:32794051-32801551 GCF_013368585.1 Megalops cyprinoides | reverse complement strand
GCCCCTTCATTCGCCCTCTTTTTGACTCTGACTCTACAGAGTCTTTCCCTCTATCTACTCATAAGCACAGCTGGCCACAAATATGGACATACAGTATATGACCACACCCCATTCACCCAGTGTAATGGAAGCAGAGCTGGTTACAGACCTGGACACTAGGTGGAATAGCACATATGACCACACTATTACATCCACCGCTTTCATACAGGAGAGAGGCCTAAAACCAGCAGACCTCCAATCCTCCCCCCACACAAGTCAAGAGCTGAGGAGACGCAAGATTAAAGTTAACCTCGTCCTGAATTTCAAAACTCAGTCCCTTCTGGCTCCCTCTGCCACCCCACCCATACCTCTCCGGTGTTTCTGCATTTCTTTCTCTACACAGCTAAGCTAATTCCTTTAATGTCCTTTAACATAAAGAAAGCAGGGGCCGCTGTAGGCCTCCGCCTGGCTGGCCGGCAGCTGCTCCCTGCGTCCGAGAGCTCTGGCGTAATTAAAGCCTCACAAAGTTGCTTAGAACAGCAATCAGTTCTAACGATCAAAAAGGGCTTTCAGAAGCATGTGGATGTGTCCCAACTGCACATTAGAGGCCAGAGCTCCGTGTAAACAAACAATCCTCTGGTCACACCAAAGAGGACGAGGCGTTTTAAAAGTCAGGCTGCCATTGTGTGTATATTAATTTATCATTTCATTTCTCCCGTGCGTGCGCTAAGAATAACCACAGCCGTTTGGAGGGGCTAAGACTTCTGAAACCGTGCCAAGGAGACAGAAGAGTGCTCTTCTGGCTCCCAAAGATGAAGAGGGGAAAAAAAGGAAGAAAGGAAAACAATCTTCTCTCTTTCCTCTCTTGTTTTTTTTTTTTTTTGCAAATAGCTCTTTTGCAAGTTTTTCCTTTTTTTGTTTTAAACGATTTACCAATATGCTTATCTCTGAGGCAACAATAGTGCATATTTCTATGGGGAATGATTACGGGTCATTTCAAACAATTTCCCTGTGGCTGCTTTCATAACGGAAGAGGTAAACATTGATCACATCCAGATGCCTCCCGTCTGTCTGACGGAAACAAAGCCCAGTTTTGCCAAATTAGTGATTTCGCCTGCAGATCGACAGACATGCCATGTCACATCTGTAAAAGCTGCTATGATATACATACAAATGCATTAAAGGAACAAACATGAAGTGTACGTGTTTATTATAGCAGAAATGCGGAAATGTGCAAAAGATAGGACAGATTCCATCTGGATAAGCAGCAGCCCATTACAGCAGCCGTCCTCAGAAAGGCAGGGGTCTGGTGAGCAGTCACATCAAACCCAACCCCACTGCAGGACGGGGTGAACGAGATCCACACACAATGCATTATGGGTTTTCAACCTCCTTGACAGCCCCAAAGCAAGGACAGTTGGAGTCTGCACCCTAAAACTGTGGTTCAGGTGCACTTCAGTGCATACGGAGGGAATTCACTGTGGAACACACCCCCAAATTCCACACCCTCCTTTGCAGACAAAACCAGGACACTCATCCCGGCGGCTGTCTTGCCCAGGTGGCACATGGGACACGGCAGAAGCTCAGAATCTCGCTCTGCCAGGCCACACCGACCAAAAACAACGACAGTAGCACAGAGGAGCCATGGAGACACAGACGCTAGGTAAGAGAGACAGAGACAGCATGCCACCAACAGGGGGAGGCCTGACATCGGAGACAGCGACAAAAACAACGAGAAAAAAGAAGTGAGCTCGCTGTGAGCCCGCCAGTTAGCATACAAACCCCCATCAGTCCATCTAACACCACCCCACTGAGCACAACTACAGCCTTCCAGATAAAGACACATACGGACGGAGGGGGGAGACAGGCAGAGGGGATTTATTCTCCTATTGTACGATGGCTATCTTAACTACACTGAAAAGTGTGGTGTTAGCCCTTGGGCAATCTGTCTACATGTCAGGCCAATAAAGCTCGCTTTCAGCTTAATGGAAAGTGGCCTGAGGAGATGGGGAGAGTCATTAAACGCATCGACAGAAGTCTGCGAGAGAGAAATTCTTTCCACATTAGGGTCAGCAGGAGGGGGGTGGGGGTGGGGGGCAGGCGCCCCAGTTTGATGTTTGGAGAGCCGGTCGACGTCGATGTCTAATGGCCCACATGTGAGTGACCCCCCCCCCCCTCGAAAAAAGGCTGAGAGAGGAGATAAAAGGGGCAGATTCCTCCTGTGGGGGGGGGGGGGGGGGGGTGTCCTTGCTCCCAGCTCCAGACTGCTCTCCCTCATTGCCCACTGAGTGTGATCTATGAGCTGGGAAATTTGGGTTCGCTGAATGGGCTCCTGCACACAGCGTGACCCAGAACCCGCGGCGGGTCACCCGTCATCTTACACACGCCAGGGTCAGGGTGTGAGTCACACAAGCTTTGTCTTTAACCCCTGACCCCCCACTCCACCCCATCCCATACCAAATAAGACCTAAAATAGCAATAATAATGAAATACTAAGACACAAGTCACTTCAACATCCTTACAGACTGCGTGTGTCCAGGGGTAAATAAGAAATAGTGGTTTCCAGCGATACGGTCAGAAAAAAGTAGGTCATTCATGTGTGAGTATGTGTGGGGACAGGGTGCGTGTGTGTGTGTGTGTGTGTGTGTGTGTGTGTGTGTGTGTGTGTGTGTGTGTGTGTGTGTGTGTGTGTGTGTGTACAGAGAGAGAACATGTGTATCTGCTCAGAGGGTATAAGTGTATAACCCCCCCTTGTTCAGCCTGTTCTTCAAAGGCCCACAGTCAGTGACCTACATCCAGGGCTATTTGACAAAGGCTGGCTTTCATTTCTGCCCCTTTGGAAAAGCGAGGCTCTTCTTTGTAGCAAACAATAGCAGTGCAGGTCAGGGGCGAGGGAGGGGGGCGAGGGAGGGGGCGGACTCTTCACCCAGAACATTAATAAAATATGATCTCCAGCCAGGTGCGCACTGAATCTCTGTTCAAAGAGCCTCAAGGCATCTGCTGTGTCTCTGATCCCAGCTGCGTGAGCTGCACGTTAACCTGCCGCCTGCGCAGTCTCTGTGTCTGACACTAACGCACCGGTCAGACTGTGCTGTGCTGCGTTAACCTGCCGCCTGTGCAGTCTCTGTGTCTGACACTAACGCACCGGTCAGACTGTGCTGTGCTGCGTTAACCTGCCGCCTGCGCAGTCTCTGTGTCTGACACTAACGCACCGGTCAGACTGTGCTGTGCTGCGTTAACCTGCCGCCTGCGCAGTCTCTGTGTCTGACACTAACACACCGGTCAGACTGCGCTGTGTTATCCACAATCTCTTCTTCTCCAATACAGGAAGCACAGGAAGGGCTTCATCTCTCTCTCTCTCTTTCTCTCTCTCTCTCACGCTCAGTCAGTCACACACTCAGTCACACACTGACACACTGACACACTGACACACACACTCGTGCATGCACTCAGTCACCCAGTGAGGTGGTCAGTCAACCAGTGAGTCAGTCAGTCTCCATCAGGAGACGTTAGTAGCACATTCACCTTTCTCTTTAAGGGTCTTCATGTGCATTCTGGCCTCTCGATCGGCAGCATCTGTGTCAGGAGTGTTCAGTCCTGTGGACGGACAAACAGACAGCGGGATAGATACTTTTTACGTCAATTTATTTGGTAAATATTACACTTGATAATCATAATTGAGTTCCTTATGTATTTGATGGTGTTTGTCTATCCTGTCAGCAAAGCACATAGAAAGTGAAGGGGTTCTGAGGGAGGGAGAGAGAAGGGAGAGAATGAAAGAGAGAGAAAGATGGATGAGGCAGACAGAGGAGCGGACAGATGGCGGAGGTGGCGGCGGAGACTCACCCAGGTGGTCGGGTGTGTGCTGATGCGGGGCAGGGGAGCTGGAAGCGCTGCTGTCAGGGTGAGAGGAGGAGGGCTGGGACAGCTGGTGGGAGGGGTCCTCCACAGAGGGGGCCGGAGAGGGGCTGTCCTGCGTACACTCCTATCAACACACAGAGGGAGAGTCAGACACACACACACACGCACACAGACACAGACACAGACGCATACACGTACACACGCACACAGACACGCACACAGACACGCACACAGACACAGACACAGACGCACACACGTACACACGCACACAGACACAGACACACACACGTACACACGCACACACGTACACAGACACAGACACAGACACAGACGCATACACGCACACACGTACACAGACACAGACGCATACACGCACACACGTACACAGACACAGACGCATACACGCACACACGTACACACGCACACAGACACAGACGCATACACGTACACACGCACACACGTACACACGCACACAGACACAGACACAGACGCACACACGTACACACGCACACACGTACACAGACACAGACGCATACACGTACAAACGCACACAGACACAGACACAGACGCATACACGCACACACGCACACAGACACGCACACAGACACAGACACAGATGCACACGTACACACGTACACAGACAAACACACAGACACAGACACGCATGCGCGCACTCACACATACTCACTCACTCACTCATGTGCACACATAAACACAGACACATGCGCACACACACGCGCGCGCGCGCGCACACTCTCATGTGCAGGGGTATTTCTGGGGCCCGGGCGGGGCATGTGGTGCAGACATGCTCTGTTTAAACAGCCACCCGGGCTGCAGATGGCAGAGTGAGGGCAGCGTCTGGCTGCCAGCATCCCCCCCGCCCGGAGCAGGGAGGGAGGGGCCGGTCACTCCCCACACCTGAGAGCAGCGCTACGCCACCTGCTGGTCACGTGACGGTGCTCTCACACCCAACTCACAAACATTCAGCTCGCCCGACTGTCACTAATCTTTGCCCCAAATGTGGCGGGAAAGTGGAAAGCAGACACCAGCATTCAACGGCTGTTTAACTGTCCCTGTGAAGACTGCTTTCTTCCAAAAGTGGATGGGTGTATCTGTGTCTGTGTGTGATCATGCAGTGCGTGCTTCGATAACTTCGATAAGCGTGTTTATTCTAAGAGAAGGATGATGTTAACAGGTGCTTCTGTGAGTTATTTTTAATAATTGTAGCGAAATAGTCCGAAATAATGATCTGGACAAATACTCAGCTTTAAAAAAGTAGTCATTTGATCAAAGGGGCCTGGAACAATTAATTGAGCCACCAATTACGATTAATTTAAACAAATTAAGGGGAACGTGTTACTGTCTGAACAAAAACTGAGAACAGCTGAGAACAGTACTGCACAGACATGACAGTAAGTTTGAGCTGCACGGACAGTGTGAGAGAGGCACCGCACACACTAACGCTGTGTCACAGGAGCATACAGTCTCCAGCACACTGAGGCAAGCTCTCAGGGCTGGCGCTGCAGTTCTGTGGTGGCCTGCAGGGGGGCAGCGATGGCTCTGGGTGGTGGCGGGGCAATTCCACCCGGCGTACCTTGATGACGGAGGCTCCGGCTCGGGACAGGGGGCTGTGCATCTGGGCGGCAGCGGCCATGTTGGCGATGGTGTTCAGGTGGTTCATCTGGTTCATCGCCATGGCGACAGAGGCAGGAGGCAGGCTGACGGGGAGCAGTGGGTGGGGCATCATCATGAATGGCAGGTCCAGCCCTGTGGGGGGGGGGGGGGGGGGGGGGGGGAGACAACAAACATTAACAGACAACAAACAGTAGAATGTACAAGATCCCTACCCAAGCCAGGGCGTCCATCGACCACATTGCTTTTTTAAATAATTATCACTGCCTATTCTATCCTCTCTATCCTACCACGGGCAGCCCACAGGAGACAGGAGGAGAGTGGAAGGGGCACGTGATGTGACCAATGAGGTTAAAGGTGGGCTGGACAGGTGGTAACCCGGTCGAGCGTGGAGCATTAGGGATGTGTGACTGTCACGTATCCGTACAGAGGGAGAGAGGAGGCTGAGCAGCGGCTCCTGGGTGCCCGCCTTCCTTGCCACGCGCTTTGCCCCTGTGCACGGCCATGATCACAGGAAGCTAGCGGCTTCGAACACAACACAAATCTAATGAAAAAGCTGAGACAGTCAAAGTCACTGTAGGGATGAGGACAGCGCTGAAAACTGTCTGATCAGAACCCTCTGAATGACAAGAGAGAGGAGACTGAGATGAAGGCTTCCGGAAACATCGGAAACATCCGGAAGTGGCCCGGCTGTCACTTCCCACGGGAGACCGAGAGCTCTGCTCAGAGATAGCGCTCAGCCAGTTCACACGCAACATTTCCACTGATGGATGTACAGCGGTGAGGAAGAGAATGGCGAGAGTTAGTGAGAGCCTGTCGGGAGGCCTCTCTTTGGTGACACCCAGACTCACAGAAGCAGATGCGTGTGTTTGCTAGACTGCTTTGTACAGACTAATTCCAGAGCGATAGGCCCATGGTTGCCACCTGTGAAATATCACTGCAAGCGTGTGTCATCCAATCACAGCTCCAGCACAGTGATAGTCTGTGATATTCACTGTTTGGCCGCCTCTGGAGGAACCCTCCCTGAGGCGTGGCCTGAAAGAATGGACCCTCCCATCTGCCCTACCGCTGGTGTTCTATCGATAACCGCAGCGATGGAGCGCCATGACTGTGCACCATGGCAACAGTCACCGCTAGCCCACTTTCCCTGGGCCTTACAGCCACCGCAACACCTCCACATAATCAACAGCAGAGAACAGCACTGATGCCTGATCAATACCATCTGGCAATGAAACCACCGAGTGAAAGAATGACAGATCTCTGTAAAGGGGTGAAACTCGGGAGACGATTGCTGATGAGTGCTCCTGTGCCTTCATCCTATCCATCAACACCGTGTCCAACGACACCGCGTCCAACGACACCGCGTCCATCGACACCGCGTCCATCGACACCGCGTCCATCGACACCGCGTCCAACGACACCGCGTCCATCGACACCGCGTCCATCGACACCGCGTCCAACGACACCGCGTCCATCGACACCGCGTCCATCGACACCGCGTCCAACGACACCGCGTCCAACGACACCGCGTCCATCGACACCGCGTCCATCGACACCGCGTCCAACGACACCGCGTCCATCGACACCGCGTCCAACGACACCGCGTCCATCGACACCGCGTCCATCGACACCGCGTCCTGTGCCACCGCCTCTGACGTGAGGGGGCGGGGCTGTAGCAGAGCTGCAGGTAATGTGTCTACATCACAATACAAGAGTAAATGATGCTAAAATCAGGATGTGCCCAAGACATGCAGAATGGAATGAAAGTGGAATATACTGAGAAGAACAGAGAAGCAGAGAAAAGGAAAGGAGGAGAAGGGAGGAGTGCAGGGGAGAGGAGGGGAGGGAGGGCCGTGGGGGACTCACGGTTGGCCAGCAGGTGGCTGTGCTGCAAAGAGTTGAGCTGGGAGCTGGACAGGCCGTGTGGGGCGGACAGGCCTGTGCGGCCCTGGCTGCGCTGGATGCTGCTGGAAGGGGGGGACTGCAGCTTCTCTTTATCCCAGGACGACTCACTGCCACCTGGGGACA
>NC_050598.1:32756551-32789051 GCF_013368585.1 Megalops cyprinoides | reverse complement strand
CTGTGCGCTGAATGCTGTGCTGTAATCGCTGTGCTCTGAATGCTGCTCTGTAATCACTGTGCTCTGAATGCTGTGCTGTAATCGCTGTGCTGTAATCGCTGTGTTGCAATCGCTGTGCTCTGAATGCTGTACTGTAATCGCTGTGCTCTGAATGCTGCTCTGTAATCACTGTGCGCTGAATGCTGTGCTGTAATCGCTGTGCTCTGAATGCTGCTCTGTAATCACTGTGCTCTGAATGCTGTGCTGTAATCGCTGTGCTCTGAATGCTGTACTGTAATCACTGTGCTCTGAATGCTGCTCTGTAATCACTGTGCGCTGAATGCTGTGCTGTAATCACTGTGCGCTGAATGCTGTGCTGTAATCGCTGTGCTCTGAACACTGAAAGTGCCCCAGGTGCAGGTTTGGTCCAGCAGCGGGACAGACGGTGGAAACGCAGAGTGCTTTGTCAGGTGTCCCTGGCACAGCCAGACGGCTGAGAGGAAGCCTTCCATCTGCTCCTCAACCACTACACTCACAGGAGTGTTACTGGAGGACTGTGTGTGTGTGTGTGTGTGCGTGCGTGTGCGTGAACGGGGTGGGTTTCTCCTATGCCCAGCCGGCCAGTCATGCACAGGCCCCTCCCATAGCCCCGCCCCTCACTGAGGGGCTCCCCAGAGCCTCCATCACTGCTGCTATTTACGAGCTCCTGTCACCTTGGCAACAAGACACCTGAACGAGGCTGTGCTGTCACACAGGGGTGAGAGCCTCGGAATGGAAAAATCACCTGTTAGAAGGTTTCAGGCACAGGCAGAAACACAGTAAAAACGCCTCTTTCAGCGCTGACTGACCAAGCAGAGCTGACAGAGCTGCAAACCCAGCCTGCTTTAACATTACCTCTCAGCCGAGCAGAGAACGCCTGCATACTGCTGAAAACCCCTGAACCAAAAGCTGGGGGCCGGACAACAGCCCACCAATAACAAAGCCGAGATGAAAAAACATCAATTTTAGCCATTAATACCACTCTCAAAATATTGGGGAAAAATATCAGCAAGAGGTTTGCGCAAAGTGTGCTGGAAGTGACAGTGAGTGTGATTAAAGGGATCTCTTAATGAAGTGTTAATTGCCGTGAGTAAACAGATGAAAGCTGGAGGCAGCAAACACCCTGACTGAGTGAGAATTAATGTCTTAGTGGGGACCGCGGCTCCCTTCACTTTCCACACACCCACAGAAAATGCTGCGTTTAGAAAAAATCCATAAAGCAATCCTGGACAGAGAGGAGCACTAACGCAGTTGATATGTCCTGATAACCCACTGCTGTGAGTTCCGCTCGACTCGCTTTAGCTGGCTGTGCGAATTTTACCGGAGCAAGCCGCACCCACCTCACTGCTAACCGCTAACCAGCGCTACCATTATGACTCCATTACTGCAGAATATTACAGGAATTTTGCTGGAGACAGGAGACAGGAGACAGGAGAGAGACAGGAGAGAGAGAGAGAGGGACAGAGAGAGAGAGAGGGACAGAGAGAGGGAGAGACAGAGGCAGAGAGAGAGGGACAGAGAGAGAGAGGGACAGAGAGAGAGAGAGGGACAGAGAGAGGGAGAGACAAAGAGAGCAGTGTGATTTTAGGAGGCTGTGTGCTGACAGGCTGGCCGCAGTAACAGAGGTGACACCGCAGCGCAGAGTGCCAGCTTTCTACTGCTCTCTCTGCCCCCTGCACCCCTCGCCTGTTTGAGCAGAGCCTTCCCCACACTGCTGCGCTCCCGGCTCTCTCTAAATAACACACCTGCCAGCAGGGAGGGGAGCCTGCTGCTCTTCCTCTCCTCTGACGGCAGCCATGACATGATTCTGCCTGACAGGCCTCCATTAGGACGATGAGCTCCTTCCCTCCCTCCCTCCCTCTCTCTCCCTCTCCCTCCCTCTCTCTCTCTCTCTCCCTCCCTCCCTCTCTTTGTCATGTCTCTCTTTTCCTCATCTCTCTCACTTTCTCATCTTCATCTCTTTCTCTCCCTCTTTCTCATTTCTCTCCCTCATCTCCTTCCTCTGTTGCAGGAAACATGTGTTCTGTTCTTACCATATTAACAGCTTTCCAGAAGATCATTTGTATTTAAAGACAACAGTGAAGCTCAGATGCTTTCAGTAACAGCGGGCAAAAACACCCGTTCATACCACTTATACCAGTAAGTCAGAACTTTTGTGAGCCTCTGTGCTGAGACTAAACACCCTCAGCAGGAAAGGCATCAGGTAAAATACTGACTGCAACCACGAGTTACAACAAGTACAAGTACAACAAGCACAGCCGCGTTTAATCTGTGTCCAAAACACATGAGAGAGATCCCTTAAATGTGTGGAAAGTTTTTCAATGGTGGGCAATGGGGGACTGTGGGGGGGGGGGGGGTGTTGGTGGGAGAACAGAAAAATGAGAGATTAAATCACGCCTCTCCCTCCCTCCTTCTCTCTCTCCCCAACTGCTTTCCTCTGATAGCTGCGGGTTCACGTCCGATCCACACGGAGGGGAAAAAAGCAGATCAGAAGGCCTTTGATGTTCACCAAGGAAGTCTGATATCAGAGAGGGAGGCAAACAAAAACAGACTCGGCAGCCTTGGAGGAAGTGAGAAAAAGCAGGGGAAGAATGGAGCGATAGAGGGAGAGGGAGAGCGTGCAGTTGGCTTCACAGCTGAGAATCAATGACTTGGCAGGAGAAAAAGAGAGTGAGAGGGGGAGAGGAAGGCGAGAGGGAAAAATGATTTAAGTTTAGAGGGAAATCTTCAGAGGACAGCTGACTGGCTCGAGAGGCAGTTCTGAGCCCAGAACCTGCATCCCAAAACCCTGCTGCTTACTGTCCTCTCGTAAGGCAACATCTCCAGAAACCTCCCACAGGCTCCCAGTGTGACTGCAACCCTGTGCGACTGCTCTCTCCAGCTCTCCCACAGCCACTCACCAACCTCTGCAACACCAACACCCGCTGAATTCTGCCCAGACACACCGGGATTTATACCACATGGATGGACTGGCGTGATGGGCTCAGTGGGGAGCACCACCCATCCGGATGACGTGAGGATCAGTCAAACCGAACAGAATGCTTCCACACAAAATGGCCGACGGAAGGGAAGCCTTCAAGCGAGGCCTGTCCTCTGGTCTGGATGCTGCCCTCCTCTGTCTTACCAAAAAACCCTCCGAATGAAACCATCCCAAACCAAAGAGGCCAAGGGTTTGAAACAGGTTGTGAGCATTACTGGGAAAAGCCCAGCACTTTCACTGCTGAACCGCGGTCATATTCAGGACTCTGGACTGAACTGCCACTCAGCTGGACACTGAGCCAGACAGCAGCCTCACTCAGCATGATCACTGCCATTAGCATAATTATCTTTATCACCACACAGCAGTTTTATAGCGAATATTATCATGCTCATCATTCTCATCGCTATTATCCTTAGCATTACTGTAGCCCTTTCATGTTGAATATTGTCATTATTGTTACCATTATTATCATTACTATTATGGCAATTTCATACAGAATATTACTCTGCAGTTGTGCAAAGAGCCAACGGTGGTACAATACTGATAACAGTGTGAGACGCAGCTGTACCTCTCTGATGCTCTCTCCATCGTTCCCTCTCTCCGTCACTGTCTCTCTCCTCATCTGAATCACTGTCTTTCCACCTGTCCTCTCTCCTCTGCAGTCTGGGACACTAACCTGGTTCATCTGTGTTTGAACACAGGATGACCTCAGACCATCGCTGGCTGGGTAACCTGCTGCATGTCTGCAGCTACGCACCAAAGCCAGACCTTTGGGTCGGAGAAGCGGAACTATGTCTAATAATGTCTTTCCAATGGAACTCACAGCGCTGTTTCTCCTCAGGTCCCCGGTGGGGTAAAGCACACAGCTTCACACGGAGGCCCTCGAAATACACGCACACCGCCTTCATGAGCTGCCTCGCTCCGCAGCGATTCGGATCTCGGTTCACTCCGTCTCAGCCGTGATAAAGCTGCAGTTCTCCATGAAGACCTTATGACAGTAAACGGCAATGCCATGCTTGTGAAGGTGCTGCAAGGCTGCCTGGAGTTCGTGACAGTCTGGCCTGCTGCTCTGTTTGTATTTTATTGAGATTACTGCTCGACTCTGCATGTGCATGTGAACACTCTGCTGTGAGGGGGAGTGGAGGTATGAGACAGGTGTTCATACGTGCTACCATAATGCATCGTAGCAGGCGCAGGCTCACGGGACACAGGCACACACCTGAGCTGCGCTGTAACTCCGCTGCACTGGACCGTGATGGAGAGGAGGCCGGCCAGGCGAGCCAGGTGTGAGCGGCTTTGTGTGAGTGAGCGGGGGCGGGCGACAGACAGCACAGCGATTTCAGTCTTACCTGCGTTGGAGTTGAGCTCCTCGTTCTCCGACTCGGTGCCATTCTGGCTGCTGCCTCCATGCAGGTTGTTCATGGCCATCAGCTTCCTCTTCTGCAGCTTCATGGCCTCCGCCATCGCCGCTGCCGTCAGCCCTGCAGGGACGCACAGGTGAGTCACAGGTAAACACGCTGTACCTCACAGGTGAGTCACAGGTAAACACGCTGTACCTCACAGGTGAGTCACAGGTAAATGCACTGAACCTCACAGGTGAGTCACAGGTAAACACGCTGTACCTCACAGGTGAGTCACAGGTAAACGCACTGAACCTCACAGGTGAGTCACAGGTAAATGCACTGAACCTCACAGGTGAGTCACAGGTAAATGCACTGAACCTCAAAGGTGAGCGGCAGGTCAATGTACTGTACCTCACAGATGAGTCAAAGGTAAATCTCCTGTATCTCCTAGGTAAATACAGTACTATTGCACAAGCGACATATTGCTCTCTCGCACACACCCACACAGTAGCTCTGAAGAGCAGAAAACTCATTCCCAGCCCTGGACTGAGAGTATCCAGACTCTGAATACTGAATCAAACTTGAGCACAATTCAGTTTCCACTTGAGGGGGTTTCAACCTCCACTTTCATCCTTACAGCCCTAAGAATTCTTCCCCATTGGCCAGTCCCAGCCAATCAGGAACTTTAGAGCAAGATGCCATCATCACTTCCTCCCATCATTCAACAAACAACTCAGCCAAATCACTGAGCGCTATATGAAGGCATACACATAAAGGGCTAAAGTTACGCTCTGACACTTCCATCCAAATTTCCCTGTATATCAGTGCAAAAAATAGCCAAATCTTAAATCCTGCCTTGCCTGCAACAGACAGCATGTGCCACCTTGACCCATTTCATTATGAAAACCTGCCAGGTAACGTAAGTAAATTACATCTTAAATAGGATGTATTCTTAACTTGCTGGCATGATCATAAAGGCGGCTGAACTCTCCACCTCTTCCATGAGAGGGCTTTGCGTGTCTGCTCCACATTTTGCTCCACATCCTCTGATGTCAAACAGAAGTCAGAAGATTGAGTGCACCGCTCACAGCACGGCCCGCTCTCATTCCCGAACACACAGCAACGCAAATAAACGGGTAAATGATCATAATTTGAAAAAATAAGCAACAGAGAGAGAGAGGAAGGAGGGAGACAGTGAGAGAGAAGAGAGGGGAGAGAGAGCGAGAGAGAGGAGAGAGAGAGTGGAGGAGAGAGAGAGTGAAGGAGGGAGGGAGGGTAAGAAGGAGAGAAGCACAGCCCCTCGGAGGGAGACACCCCGTCCTGTTTCCAGGCAGCCTGCTTGCTCGAGCGTGTGTCTGATGAAAGGGGAGAGATGTTTTCGATTGTCATGTTTTAAGCAAACGCCGTGCTGATTGATTCGTTTTATCACAAGTTCATTTCACAGCTTAATCCTGCCGCCTGGCAGGCCCCAGCTGTAGCCTGCTTTGCGGGAAAAGAGCTCCTCGTTAAACACTGAATTAACTCTCCCGTTCAGCCCACACAAATGGCGGGAGTGTCACCGGCAACGCTGTGTGCACAGGTGCGCATGGATATCTGCCGCTCAGGATCTCAGAAAGGTACATTTGTCAGCCCAAATCAGGCGAAAGGCAGACCGAGTAAAGATAAGAAAAGTAGTTCAGGTTTATAGGGCGGCAGTGTAGCACAGTGGTTAGGAGCAGGGCTCGTAACTCAGAGGTTGCTGGTTTGATTCTCTGCTGGGGCACTGCTGCTGTATGCTTGGGCAAGGTATTTAACCCAAAATTGCCTAGCTGTAAATACCTAGCTGTATAAATGGATAACATGGAAAACTTGTAACCTATGTAAGTTGCTCTGGATAAGAGTGTCTGCTAAAACTACAGCAGAGGGATGAGCGCATGGATTCGCTGACCTGAAGCAATCAAAGCGGCTCACTGCATAGCGCGGAGGGTGGCTGGGTCAGTGTCTGAAGGGCATAAGGAAGCTCCAGCCAGTCTCAGACTCACAAGGCCTCTCTCATCAGAGCTGTTCTGCTTCTGAAACACATGACCTGAATCTGAGTCAGAGACAGCAGAGAGTAACAAACCACAGAGGACACCTGGCCACACCCACCGCAGGTACAGCGGTCACTGCCTCAGGCCACTGACCAAAGACTGTGGGGGAGGGAAAGGCTGAGAGCTCTCCCCACCCAAACTACCAGACTGTGAAAAATGACTCTGTTTGATCATGTCTCTGAAAGAGAAATACAGAGGTGGAGAGAAAAAAGAGACAGAGAAACTCAAAGCAAGGGGAAGAAAGGGAGGGGGGACAAGAAAAAAAGCAGAGGGGGGGGGGGGGAGGGAGGAAGAGGGAGGGAGGGAAAGAGAGAGGGAGAGAGAGAGAGTGAGAGTGAGAGAGTGAGAGAGAGAGAGAGAGAGAGCAAGAGCTTCCCTCACTGTTTCAGTATCTTTCTGTACATTTTTTCCTTTTCTTCCTGAATTGAAGGTGCTCTTTTCTTTTCATAAAAACAGAGTGTAATTGCTGTTTGACTGAGGTGGTGACCCATTGAAATGGGAGGCCAGCCACATGAAAGAGGCTCCTTTTTAACCAGAGCAGACAAACAGATCGCTTACTGTTTGCCTTTCTTCTTCAGACGCAGAAAAAAAAACGCCACCCCCAGCCCCCACATCTAAGAGACAGACCTCCACCGAAACAGTCAATCTCCCCTCTCTGACAGCAGCGGGGAGCGGTGGAGTGTGTCCAGGAGGGGCAGCCATCTTTCCACTCTTTCTCTCCTGTCTGTGACCCTGCCCTCCACAGCACTGAGCTGCCCCCTGGATCTAACTCTTCTGCTGTAACAGCTAGATGCGAACCTGTGGCGTTTAAAGTTGCGTAGTTTAAGCTTAATCTTGCACAGTAAGGGTTTAAGGCTGGACACCCTCTGACAGCGCTTCCATCCGGGCAGTGTTTCCCACAGTGTCAGCGGCGCGACACACTGCATGTAAGGTGCTCTGGATTCGAGTCTGCAAATGGCTAAACACAAATGTGGAGATAACGGCGCCGCAGAACGCCCCCCACGGAGTCTGTCACTAAACAAAAGCAGGAGCGCAGGCGTCAGGGTTCTGCCAGGCAGAAGAGAAAAGAGCAACAGGGAAAAGGAAAAAGGATGACAGGAGGAAGGAAAAGGACGGAGAAGCATGGTGAGATCAGGCTGTTAAGCTCTGTAAGGGAGAGGAGAGGGAGAGGGAGAGGGAGAGGGAGAGGGAGAGGGAGAGGGAGAGGGAGAGGGAGAGGGAGAGGGAGAGGGAGAGGGAGAAGGAGAGGGAGAGAGAGAGGGAGAGGGAGAAAGAGAGGGAGAGGGAGAGGATGGCACAGGGTCTGTTCCCTGTCCCCCCTGCACTGACCCTGTGCCCCTATCCTCTGCTCCCGGTGAGACTGCAGCCGACATGGGGGGGAAGAAGGGGGCCGGTTTGGCCCAACAGCAGGCTGAGGGAGAGATGAGAGAGACAGATCGGTGTGCGGAGCGGTGCAGAGAGGCCTCCAGGGAGTGACGGAGAAACAGGGCTAATGATGAGCGCCATCGAGCCGTGCAGGCCTGCGTAAACGCCAGCTCAATATTACACACAATAATAACACACAACATAACACAGCATATAACCTGAGCAAAACACTCTGGTTTGACATGATCGGTCTACCACCGATCTGTTTCGTTAATTCCACCTTCTCATACTTTTACCGCTTATTTTAAACACTAAAAAGATTTATTTTTTCGGTTTCCTTGCCACACACTTGTGTGTTTACCGAAACAATATCGTTAATTTCTCCCGGAGCTCCTCTGTGGCTCACAGGACTTCCTTCAATCAATGGCAGAAATCTCACCACTTTCACCAGGGCAATTAGCAGAGGGATCGATGTGGCACAGAGACGCGGCCGGTGCAGGGAAAGGCCATTGATTGGCGCGTAGCTTTTAGCGGCAGGAGCTCCATCTCTGAGGCGCTGGCCGCTGAAGTGAGGGGCTGCAAATCTCTCGCTCTAATTGCTGAGTGGCTGCGCACACGGCCCGGAGCCCCGTAAATATCGCTGTCTGCCCGCGACACCCGGGAGGTGACAGGGGGAGGTGGAGGTGACAGGGGGAAGGTGCCACTGGAGGCCACAGGGGGGAGCAGTGGTCAGGGGTTTAAGGTTGAGGGTTCCCTTCCCAGATGGGGCAGCTCTGTTGCCCCCTTCAGGAAGATACCCAACCCACACTGCTTCAGTACATACATTATCCATACAGTATAAATGCTGAATGTAAACTATGTAAATCACTCTCTCTGGACAAGTGTCTGTTAAACACCTATTGTATATGCCCTCACCTACCTCAAAGCACCTATACACCCTCACCTACAGCACAACAGACCTATACACCCTCACCTACAGCACAACACACCTATACACCCTCACCTACAGCACAGCACACCTATACACCCTCACCTACAGCACAACACACCTATACACCCTCACCTACAGCACAGCACACCTATACACCCTCACCTACAGCACAACACACCTATACAGCCTCATTGACAGAACACACCTATACAGCCTCACCTATATTCCCAATAAGAAAATATGCTAAAATACAACATAAAAATACAACATAAATTAAATTCTGATGAGACTCTATACATATATATTTTTATTGATTTATATGACTTCTTAGCTTTGAGGAAAAAATGCTGCCCTTAAAAGGATCAAAATTCAGAACTTCTCTAAAGCATCTGATTAACAGATTCTTACTACTTCTTCCAGTTAAAATCCTGCTCCTTGTTCATCCTGTGGTCCAGCTACACACAGTGACATTTCTAACAGAGCCACAGAGACAGGTACAACCACACGTACAACAGCACAGCCCATCCTGTTCAGAGCTCTTCATCCTCAGGTGGAGTTCAGAGCTCTTCATCCTCAGGTAGAGCTCTAACCCCCCCCATAACGGCCATTACCCACAGACCAAACCCACCCTGAGACAGCGGTGTTCTGTGGCTGAACGGTAAACTTGCTTAACGCTGCAGAATAAATAAAATAAATAAAGAAATCTGCAAGAGAAAGGTGGAGTCACAGGGTGAGATCCTTCAGAGTGCATCCCGCTGTAATTGTGTGAGCACTGAGGCCGGAGCCGCAGGGCGCGGAGAACGCTGACTGTCCTCGGAGAGGCCACAGGGCGCAGCCAATAATTAGCAGCGGTTGCAGGAGCTTGTGGTTTTATATTACATCAAGGTAAAATTTCACGGCAATCAGAGGAGATTACCTCCATCAGACTGGGAATACACTGTTCATTAACTCCCCGCTGCAACAATCACATTCTGTGGCCACAAATGTTATTAGCTCAACCTTCAACTGTTATAATTAACCGCCCCGCCCCCCGACACGTTTGTGTATTATTCAAAGTCTTTATGACCTGGCCATGATGCGGTTTTAATTGGGAAAATGTAATTAAACATGCAGTGTAAGAGTTTTTTTTTTTTTTAACTGGAGCCGCGGTGTCAGCAGTGGGATATTTTCATCAGTTCAAATCTCAGTCAGCATACTGCTGCTGGATCTTACACCGCATCTCAGCAGCTTCAGAACCCAGCCATGTCAACGGGCTTTAGAAATCAACACCACATTATCAGCAGTGAGGCTATGCACAGTAAATTGCAGTACTCATACAATGGATAAATGCAAGCACACTGACTGTATGAGGGCACGGCTGTGCGTGTGTGCGTGTGCGTGTGCGTGTGCGTGTGTGACCTGCCGGGAAAGAGCACTGACTGTATGAGGACACGGCTGTGCGTGTGTGCGCACGTGTGCGTGCGAGTGTGACCTGCCAGGAAAGAGCACTGATTGTATGAGGACACGGCTGTGCGTGTGCGTGCATGTGCGTGTGCGTGCATGTGCGTGTGCATGTGCGTGCGTGTATGCGCGCGTGCGCGTGTGACCTGCCAGGAAAGAGCACTGATTGTATGAGGACACGGCTGTGCGTGTGCGTGCATGTGCGTGCGCGTGTATGCGCGAGTGTGACCTGCCAGGAAAGAGCACTGATTGCTCGGTTTGGCTTTACCCTCAGTACCCGCTGAATGTTTCATGGAGGCGGCTGTCCAGTCTCTGCCTCCTGTCTCTAAATGCCCACGACTCAGCAGAATTAAATGGGCCAAGTGTTCAAAGCATGGTGGGGCTTTGCACCAAGGCCTGACAGCACGAGTAGCCACCCCCCCCCCCCTCTCAGGTCCTGGTTGTTTAATTAACTGTGACACATTTTTTTGTGCTTTTGACTTGAAGTGCTGCCTCCAGGCTACTGCAGAACAAAAGGAGGGTAACACGGGCATCGCTACGCTGCTGTTAATGAGTTTACACGCGTTTAAACGGGAGCTCAGAAGGCCTTCAGAAGCCCTGTGTGACTCCTCCTCTGCTCCTTCCTGAACACGTTCCCTCGGCCTGGCGCGGGACTCTTGGCGCTGGAACGGGTGCATGTGTGGAACACGTTTAGCTGCTGGTACCGGACTTCCACAGCGCTTTCCCACTCAATGTTTCACACGTGCACCTCTGTCAGCGGAGAGACGCAGCCCGGGAGGCAGGCCCAGGGTGGCAGCGTGGGGGTGCAGCACCCGCATACAGACCAGTGCGTTTCCTCTAACCTGCCACACTGAGGCTGTGTGTGTGTGCATTGTATTGATTATGTTATACGCATGTTATACACAGCTTTTAAGCTGCGTCATGTATATTTCAGAATCAGAATCAGAATAGACTTTATATGTATAGTGTTTCTGTTTGTTCTGTTCGAGCGCAGCTGCTGAAGTGGAAACACAGCGGTGCCGGACTGGCACACTGACCCTGCCACACAGCGGTGCCGGGCCGGCACACTGACCCTGCCACACAGCGGTGCCGGGCCGGCACACTGACCCTGCCACACAGCGGTGCTGAGCCGGCACACTGACCCTGCCACACAGCGGTGCTGAGCCGGCACACTGACCCTGCCACACAGCGGTGCCGGGCTGCCGGGCTGGCACACTGACCCTGCCACACAGCGGTGCTGAGCCGGCACACTGACCCTGCCACACAGCGGTGCCGAGCCGGCACACTGACCCTGCCACACAGCGGTGCCGAGCCGGCACACTGACCCTGCCACACAGCGGTGCCGGGCTGCCGGGCCGGCACACTGACCCTGCCACACAGCGGTGCCGGGCTGCCGGGCCGGCACACTGACCCTGCCACACAGCGGTGCCGAGCCGGCACACTGACCCTGCCACACAGCGGTGCCGGGCTGGGACACTGACCCTGCCACACAGCGGTGCCGGGCTGGGACACTGACCCTGCCACACAGCGGTGCCGGGCTGCCGGGCCAGCACACTGACCCTGCCACACAGCGGTGCTGAGCCGGCACACTGACCCTGCCACACAGCGGTGCTGAGCCGGCACACTGACCCTGCCACACAGCGGTGCCGGGCTGCCGGGCCGGCACACTGACCCTGCCACACAGCGGTGCCGGGCTGGCACACTGACCCTGCCACACAGCGGTGCCGGGCTGGGACACTGACCCTGCCACACAGCGGTGCCGGGCTGGGACACTGACCCTGCCACACAGCGGTGCCGGGCTGGGACACTGACCCTGCCACACAGCGGTGCCGGGCCGGCACACTGACCCTGCCACACAGCGGTGCCGGGCTGGGACACTGACCCTGCCACACAGCGGTGCCGGGCTGGGACACTGACCCTGCCACACAGCGGTGCCGGGCTGCCGGGCCGGCACACTGACCCTGCCACACAGCGGTGCCGGGCTGCCGGGCCGGCACACTGACCCTGCCACACAGCGGTGCTGGGCCGGCACACTGACCCTGCCACACAGCGGTGCCGGGCTGCCGGGCCAGCACACTGACCCTGCCACACAGCGGTGCTGAGCCGGCACACTGACCCTGCCACACAGCGGTGCCGAGCCGGCACACTGACCCTGCCACACAGCGGTGCCGGGCTGCCGGGCCAGCACACTGACCCTGCCACACAGCGGTGCTGAGCCGGCACACTGACCCTGCCACACAGCGGCACCAACAGCACTGGCAGCACCGGCAGCAGCAGCAGTTTGCCGCGTTTGAAGAATAGCCCCTGCACAACCTCTTGCATTTCGACAGCACGCTCCTGCGCTTCCTTATTCACTCGGACAAGGTCACCTTTCTCATCCTAACGGCAGATTAGCGGAGCCAGATCCCACCCTTAGATGTGGAAAATGTGCAGATGAGGGCACCTCTGCGGGGGGGGGGGGGCGCTGGGGGGAGAGAATTAGCTCAACTTCACTGAATAGATATTGACATATTTTTAAGAGGGAGAGATGTCCCTGTAAGTTATGCATGAACAACTAGCAGAGTAAGCACTACCAGCTCTATCTGCATACTGCCCTGTCAGAACTGATAATACAGACTGCAGCATTAGAAGGATTTTTTTAATTAACTTATTAAAATTTGTAGCCAGCAGACTGGACTGAAACCGTATATACCCCTCTCCTGACAGGGGCTCATGCTGTTTGGAGAAACAAAAGCCAGTGTCAAGCTGTGGGGGTGTCTCAGAAGGCAAACATGTCTGTGAGTGTGATTGTGTGTGTGTGTGTGTGTGTGTGGGGGGGGGGGTTTGAACGGTCACAGTGACACACTCCACAGTCTCCCTGAGTTCCACCTCACCCACTGCTGTGACCTTGTGACCTTTGACCCATCTCCACCTGTGACCCTGGTGGTGGTGCAGAATAGGGTTTGGGAGGAGGAGACAGGGACGAGGCTGTGCACTGGAAGTATATCATCTCTGATTGTAATAATATTCATGACAGCATATTTATAGGTACCCTGCATTGATTCTGAAGTGCTTTGCTGTGTATGGGGGAATGCTGACTAATTATGTATCATGTTTTATGTTTTTGGATATTTTTTCTCCAGCCCTACCCATTACTCTTTTTCCACCAGTCATCTTTCATATCGTGTCTTTCTATCGTAACAATAAAGGCAGCAGCACAACCAGTGGGGACTTCAGACAGCCAACTCCCTCAGACTGATGATGATACTGATGCTGATACTGATGACAGAAACAGCCGCTCTGTTTCGGTCTGAAGAGACAGACAGGAGGAGATGGCAAACAGAGGCTTGTTTGTGCATCAGAATGGGTGTGGGAGGTGGAGCTTGTTTTTTTCCTCCTCTTCTTCCTCTTCCTCTTCTTCCTCTTCCTGCGGCGGGAGGACAGGTTGAGCTTCAGAAGGCCTTGTCACTGACAGAGAGCGCTGCAGTCCCCCGGCTCACTGAGTGGGTCTCATCATCTCAGCACCTGCGTTTGCTTCCTTTGGGGTAATTCACACTCCTGATAGCATTTGGGAAGAAAGCACATCACCTTCAGGACAAAGAGTTTCCAGTGCTTCCCTCACAGTCCATATGGCGGAGGGGGGGGGGGGGGGGGGGGTGATCCACCTGCACACCTCTGAGTTTTCATCCCCACACTCTCTGTACACATCTATCAGAGGACATATGACCCCCTGCTGACCCCCACCCTCACCCCCAGGCTCCAGGCTCTGACCGTCACCCCACTGGTAAAAATACCAGTCAAATCCCTGCTGTCAGCGGCACTGCCAAGACCAGAGTCCAGGGGAATGTGCAGACACAAAGGGTGAGACGGAGCATGGAGCAGACCCAGGGCGCTACGATTCAGAGCGCAAACACGCTGAGCATGATGGGTAAAATACCACACTTCCATTCACACGACCTGAGGTCCCCAACGCAGGGCATTTTACCCACACCCTGCTTCACAGGTGTGTGAGTGTGTGAGTGTGTGTGTGAGTGTGCGTGCGTGTGGAAGTGTAACCTTGCTTTGTTTTATAGCACAATGTCCTGAAACATCAATGTCTAGTCAGTGTGTACAGTCAATTAATCTTAGGTTGTTTGCAAAATATAATGAATTATTATAATTAATTAAATATCTGAAAGACAGGTCTGATTTTCTGTCTAAGCACTACCCATGGACAGCTCGTTTAGTCAAACATAAATCCGGAGTTTCATTAACAAATTCATATTGACTCTTCAGGCCTGAATGATGAATGTCAAGGAAAAATCAACACACTATTTCAAACATCACAGAAGGAAAAGTCTTTCTTTCCACTTCAAAGGGGCACCTAGGTTTGTCTTCTCAGGTACTGAAACGTCACAGCAATCTATATGGAGTCAATGAGCACTCTCCAGTGAGAGATGCACAGTGCATTGGCCTTTAAGAAGGCAATTCATTTTTCGGATGTCCAACCAATCACTTTCCCTGGATTATTCAACTTCAGGGACAATCTACTTACTTCTTTCTCTTCCCCTTACTCTTAAAGGGGAAGAGAAAACAACCCCACAATTCCTGCCCGTCACCGATGTTGGGGGGGCAGAGTGTGTGTGTGTGTGTGTGTGTGTGTGTGTGTGTGTGTGTGTGTGTGATGCAGATCATATAGCAAACAGGACGTACCCCACTAGCCTACACAGTGAGAGGGGTGCATTTCAGGCAAAATATGTGGAAGTTGGTCAACTCACTTACCTTGGCCTTGTAATGACATGCGTAAGGTATGCGACTGAAAGCCTTTCTGTGGCCTAATTAAGTCATTTTAATTATTGTTTGCTTTGAAGGGCAGCCCTGGGCATTCCTTACAGCCCGTTCTCTCAGCGGAGACAAGCACTTGCTCGGCACAAGCTAACCCAGATAAGGACCCCTGCCTGACAAAAAATAAAGCTTTTTATAATAATAATGTAATTGTCATTTAACAGACACTCTTATCCAGAGTTACACTCTTAGGTTGTTATCGTTGTTATTTTCTGAGGCAGTTCTGGGTTAGGTACCTTGGCCAAAGGTACAGCAGCAGTACCCCAGCGGGGAATTGAGCCAGCAACCTTTCGGTTACAAGCCCTGCTCCTTAACCACTATGCTAAAGTGCTGCCCCGCAGTAGTAATACTAATAATATAATCATAATAACAGAGCTCAAAGTCGTAGAGAAGGCTCTTGAACCACAGAGACAGAAAGAGCCGTTAAAAACGATTTGTCAGGATGAGAACATATCGTGGGGGGGGGGTTAGAGCAGATGGAACACTCTTCCCAGTGGGACGTGTCATTCATCAAAGTCACCAGGAAGAGTCAACAGAGGGAGAGAGAGGGGGGGGGAGAGAGGGGGGGGGGGAGAGGGAAAGGGAGAGAGAGAGAGAGAGAGGGGGGGGGGGGGGAGAGAGAGAGGGAAAGGGAGAGAGAGAGAGAGAGAGAGAGAGACAGAGAGGGGGGAGGGAGAGAGAGAGAGAGGGGGGAGGGAGAGAGAGAGAGAGGGAAAGGGAGAGAGAGAGAGAGAGAGAGAGAGAGAGAGAGAGAGGGGGAGAGAGAGAGAGAGAGAGGGAGAGAGAGAGAGAGAGAGAGAGACAGTAAAACAGTCAGGGAGAATGAAGAAGGGGCAGGGAGAGAGGACAGGAGAGAGTGGGTGAAAGAAGGAGAGAGAGATGACGAGTGTGGGAGATGGAGAGGGGGAGAGATGGAGAGAGGGAGGAGGGGAGAGTAGCTGTAGTAGCAGGCGCATGCGATTTGGCAGCAGCCACACCCCTCACTGACTCCATCATCTTAATGCATCTGCCCTCTACATCACCGCTGCTGTCAGCCAGGGCGGCCGTCACGTGACCTCCAACAGCCAATCTGTTCACAGGCAGGTCTCAGACCCCGCCCCTTTCAACAGGGAGCCCTGCTGCTGCTGACAGCAAGGACAGCTGAAACACCCCCCACCCCCCCTCCACCCCCCGGACTGAGGGACAGTGAGGAGACTCGCAGCCTCATCAAAGAGACCAATCACAGCGCTCGCGGCACCTGGAGCCCACGCCTACCTGGAGCTCAGGAACACACATCCTGCATGAGATTCATACCCGACGCCCTCCTGAGAGCTCCACCCTTCCTCGTCTGGGCGGAGTCCCAGCCCCACAGTACAGGGTACAGTAGCAGTGCCCCAGCAGGGAATCGAACCAGCGACCTTTCTGGCCCTGCTCCTTACAACAATGCTACACTGCTACCAATACATGGTTGATGACATATATTTGGTCCCGGTGCCACTGTGGTTGAACAGTGCATTCCGCAGAGGCTGAGGCAGGTCAGACCCCCCCCCCCCCACCTCACACCACACCGTCACGTTCTCTGGTCCCGCACTTCTCTTTGACCTATTTAGATTTGCTTGTCTCCACAGGCGTCCGCAGGAGGGAATCGTGTTCCCCAGGTCGAGTGGAGAGCCGAAACGGAATTCTAATTCCGTCAGCTCACACCCCGCCACCCCCCACCCCCCCAGAGAATGGCGCTGCACAATGTTTCTGTCAACAGCAATCAGGGAAACAAAGCAGGAAAACAAACAACAACAGCCGCCTCCTTTTGTTTCTCAATGTCCCCCCCCCCCCCCCAACCCCACGAGCTGTGTCACGCTTCGGCTCTGAATGTGAGGGCGGAGATACCGACTCATAACACAAACCCCCGTATCCCCGCCCCTGCCAGCCCACCCCAAGCGGAATTAAAAACAAAGATAAACAGAGGGTGAGAGGCATGAACAGCCAGGTCTGGGGTATGAATGAGTGAGTCTGCCTCAGGGCTGTGAATGAGTGAGTCTGCCTCGGGGCTGTGAATGAGTGAGTCTGCCTCAGGGCTGTGAATGAGTGAGTCTGCCTCACGGCTGTGAATGAGTGAGTCTGCCTCGGGGCTGTGAATGAGTGAGTCTGCCTCAGGGCTGTGAATGAGTGAGTCTGCCTCACGGCTGTGAATGAGTGAGTCTGCCTCAGGGCTGTGAATGAGTGAGTCTGCCTCAGGGCTGTGAATGAGTGAGTCTGCCTCAGGGCTGTGAATGAGTGAGTCTGCCTCAGGGCTGTGAATGAGTGAGTCTGCCTCAGGGCTGTGAATGAGTGAGTCTGCCTCAGGGCTGTGAATGAGTGAGTCTGCCTCAGGGAGTAACGGATACAGAGAGCAAACTGCCTCCATGTGAACACTGATGTTGCCTCATAAAAAGTCATCAACATGATGAGATCAAAACATATTCCCCTCATCTGAGTTCTCAAGTCCAGAAAGACAGACAGCAGCTGCGATGTACTGAAGTGTTTCAAACACCTCATTCTTCAGTGAAAAACCTCTATAACCTGAGAGGGAAATCAAAACTGGCACACACTGCTAAAGTGCACAGCTCAATGAACACTCTAAGAACTCAGCCAGTTCAAACAGGAAAGAAATGGCTGACTGACAGATTGAAGAGACAGACAGGGATGACAGGAGAGCTAGCACACACTGAACAAGCCGAGAGTGAGGGTAAAGGTCACATGACCACACAGCATCACACGACTTCATCACAGCACAATTTAAACAGAAAAGTGAACATAGATGCGAGTTACTCTGACGCTTCTGAAGACATAAACAAGAACTTCTCTAAAGTCAATGCTACTCTGAGCCACCAGGGGGAGAGAGAAAACAGCAGGCCTCACAATCTTACGCTTAACCACATTCAGCTTGTCATGGCACACACAGGGAGGCACGCACACACACACGCACACACACATGCACGCCTTAGCACAAAAGAATCACTGGTCAGTATTGTACTGCACATGCGATGCACATGGGACTCCAGAAAACAGCTCAGATGGACCAAGGAATAATAAGACAGAGACAGAGTATGCTTATGTGTGCATGAATGAGTGTGTGTGTGTGCGTGTGTGTGTGTGTGAGTGTGTGTGTGTGTGAGTGTGTGTGTGTGCACGTGTTTGTGTGTGTGTGAGTGTGTGTGTGTGTGCACGTGTTTGTGTGTGCGTGTGTGTTTGTGTGTGAGTGTGTGAGTGTGTGTGTGTGTGCACGTGTGTGTTTGTGTGTGCGCGTGCATGTGTGTGCGTGCGTGGGTAGGAGAGGTAGATTGTGTGTGTGTCAGTAACAGAGGTAGTGTGTGTAAGACAGGTATGTGTATGCATGTGTTTGTGTGAGTGTGTGTATGCGTGCGTGTGTGTGGGTAGGAGAGAGAGAGAAAGAGTGAGAGTGTGTGTGCGTGTGTGTGCGTATGTGCATGTGTGTGTGTAGGAGAGGTAGAGAGAGAGAGAGAGTGTGTGTGTGTGTGTGTGTGAGAGTGTGTGTGTGTAGGAGAGGTAGAGAGAGTGTGTGTGCGTGCGTGCGTGCGTGTGTGTGTGTGTGTGTGTAGGAGAGGTAGAGAGAGAGAGAGTGTGTGTGTGTGTGTGTGTGTGTGTGTGAGAGAGAGAGAGAGGTGGAAAGAGAGAGAGAGGGTGTGTGCGTGTGTTTAGGAGAGGCAGAGATAGCGAGTGTGTGTGCGTGTATGTGGAGGAGAGGGAGAGGGAGGGAGAGAAAGAGAGAGAGAGAGAGAGAGAGAGAGAGAGAGAGAGAGAGAGAGAGAGAGTGTGTGAGAGGGACAGAAATCCAATAGTGTAACCTCTGTAGGATGTGCAGCAGTGGCAGATGAAGGGCGGTCAGACAGATCAATACGAGCTGCAGGAGGAGGGAGAGAGAGAGAGGGAGAGAAGGATCTGGAAAGAAAGATGTGTGATGTCACCCCTCAGAGGGGCCCACTGCCATATGAACAGACATACTGCAACAACCAGGATAAGCGCACAATCATGACAGATATATTACACACACTTCCTGTGATATATTCACAAATGGACACGTGGTTAGTAGTTAAACCTATTGCCAATAAAAAAAAAATAGTGAGAGATGTATTAGCTGACTCTAACAGGACTCATTTAACACAAACACGTACAGCAGGGCCTAAAAGATGCAGGTGGCAAGGACAGTACAATGGAGTGCCGTTTATAAACTGCACTTTACAAAAATAATGAGGACAACAATACTAAAAACACCACCAGCAATAATAATTCCAACAATAATGACGACACCACCATCAGCAACAACAGAAGTAACACCAGCGTGGGTAACACTGCCGAAGCACACTGTGAGCAGGGTGTGTCGGCAGGGTGTGTCGGCAGGGCGTCGCCGGCAGGGCGTCGCGTTTGACGCAGTGTGCAGGCACTGACAGCCTGACGGAGCTCACCTGTCGGGGAGAGGAGACCCGGAGACAGCAGGCCGTGGATGCCGTGGGGCAGAAGCCTGGAGCTTTCCTGCATGGCGACCCCCAGGGAGCGCTTGGGCGGGCGGCCGGGCCGAGAGCTGGAGGAGGGAGAGAGGGAGAGAGAGAGGGAGAGAGAGAGGGAGAGAGCGTAATTACGCTCATGTAATACAATATTTCAATTATTTCAATTATTGACACTAAGAATTGCTACTGCTATCAATTACAAGCCAATTGATCACTGCTCTGACAAACTGTTGAGTGGATAAAAAATTAATTGATACATGAATAATTCTGATAACTCATGTAAATGGAGAAACCAATCATACTGTAGCTACTCAGCACTGTTTTAAAGGTCTATTCTGAGCTCTTAAGCTGGAAAAAACATGCTTTTGTGTGTGTGTGTGTGTGTGTGTGTGTGTGTGTGTGTGTGTGTGTGCGTGTGCGCATGAGTGTGACTACACAGCACTGCTTCTGTGTAAACACCACCACAGAACAAACCCACACACCAAACACACCTGTTTATTCACATTTCAAACACAGCAGTGAAAGGGGACGATTGCATATTATTTGCCTTTATGTACAAGGTTTTATACAGTTTTTATGTACAGTTTTACACACACACACACACACACACACGAGAGCAGGTTTCAGTGCTGGTCCCCACAGAGGGTGGTGAAATCGGGGGTCTGGCCCACTGACACCCGCCTCCGGAGTCATGTGACCACATGGCCATGAGCATGAAGGCCTCCACGCCCTCTTCACCACGGCAACGCTGAGCAGGGGCTGTCTGTCTCGCTGGCGCCCAGTCTCTCTCCGCACAGCGGGAACAGATGGCACCACAAAGTCATTCACACTTTACTGCACGTTACGCCCAGCGAAGAGAGAGACACCAAAGCAAACCACAACTGCCACCGGCAACCGCCGCCACGGAGACCGCAGCCACGGTCACCGCCCCGCTCCTTCCAGAAACGAGCCGCAGTCGCTCCCAGACAACAGCTCACATGAAATATTTACACCCTGGAAAAACACCTGCTGTTCCCCCGAAACAGCGCCCATGTGCCGGCTGATTGGTTGGCTGGGGTTCCGCTGTTCCAGGAAGCTCCACCCACTGCGCTGAATGACAAAACGTGGCTTCCCTGACGGGCCGACCCAGAATCGGTTTCTGCTGACCCGCACGGCGCTCGGGAAGGCCCCAGATCCTGGATCAGTGTTTGGAGGCTGTGTGGAGCCGCGGCAGGATTTCAGGCAGATCCTGGATCAGTGTTTGCAGGCTCTGTGGAGCCGCGGCAGGATCTCAGGCAGATCCTGGATCAGTGTTTGCAGGCTCTGTGAAGCCGCGGCACGACGGGGCCGCATGGGGAGGGGACAGGTGGCAGGCGGGGCCGGGGGACCGGCTGAACCGGCTGGAGTTGTCAGGGTGTAGAAATCTGGTTTCCAAAACAGACAGTGCCAGGGTGTCTTTGGAGATATTTAATTAAATCTAAATCCGCACTCTTAAAGGGCCGTCTAAATGAAGATGCCCTTCAGGAGATTAATGCATTCACATTTGCATATGGCAAACAATTCATCAATTACTCATGTCTGAAAGACTGGCGATTCCCAGAGAGTGCCGGCTGTCCATGTGCTGAGAGGGAAAGAGAGAGAGGGAGAGGGGGAGAAAGGGAGAAATGGAGAGAGGGATAGAGGGAGATGGGGAGATGGAGGGAGGGACAGAGAGAGGCCAAAAGAGAGAAAGAGGGTCAGAGAGGGGGGGAGGATAGGAGGAGGGCTAGAGACATACAGGGAGAAGGAGAGGTAGAGAGAGGAAGAGAGAGAGGGATGCAGAGACACAGGGAAGCTTACAGCACCTTCACACATTGAGGGGAGCCTTTCTCCATATGTCCACATTCTCCACCCAACCCCTCCCCCAAATCACACACACACACACACACACACACACACACACGCACACACGCACACACACACATATGCGCACACACACACATGCACACACACACATGCACACACATGGCCGAGCATACACACACATGCATGCACACATGCATACAAAAAAATTATGCACATACGCAGTATACACATACACAAATCATACGCCCAATAATACACACATTCAAAAGTAGTGTTAAACTGTATAATGCTTTTGCAATTTGCCGTTCCTGATTTTGACAGAATAAAGCAGATAAATTTCTTTTCGTTGTTTTTTTTCTTCCTGTTGGTTGTTCTAGGCCTTTTGCTGCTTGGCTTTACTCCCAGTGATAACATTCCTCCAATTCCACCTTTAAGACCTCGTCTTCACATGGACACCCATACACAAAGGAGAGCTATAACAGAGTAGTAACTGCTCTGCCAGTCTCATCCAAGAGTTTTATAACAGAGTAATAACTGCTCTTCCAGTCTCACCCAAGAGTGTTACAACAGACCAGGGACCACAGGTAGGGGCTTATAAAGTGCATACAGAAGTGAGAGAGAGGGTGTGTGAGAGTATGTGAGAGAGTGTGTGAGTATGTGTGAGTGTGAGGGACTGTGAGAGTGTGTGTGAGAGTGTGTGTGAGAGTGAGAGAGTGTGTGTGAGAGAGTGTGTGTGAGAGTGTGTGTGTGAGAGTGTGTGTGAGAGTGTGTGTGAGAGTGTGTGTGAGAGTGTGTGAGTATGTGTGAGTGTGAGAGAATGTGTAAGTGTGAGAGAATGTGTGAGAGTATGTGAGAGAGTATGTGAGAGAGAACATGAGAGAGTATGTGAGAGAGAAGGTGAGAGAGTGTGTGTGAGAGAACGTGAGAGAGTGTGTGTGAGAGAACGTGAGAGAGTGTGTGTGAGAGAACGTGAGAGAGTGTGTGTGAGAGAACGTGAGAGAGTGTGTGTGAGAGTGGGGTCACTTGTCCTGTTGTGTTGTGATTGCAGATCTTAGAAAGTGGCCACAGAGAGACTCCCAATTGGTCCGTAATGTGCAGGAAGAGGGAGGCTGATTGGCTCCTCTCTGGAACAGCGACAGCAGGTCCAATGCAACCTCAGCCACCCGCGACGCAGAGCGCAGGACTTCAAAGCAGCCGACCGCGCGGCTCAATAAAGAGGCACTCACACACAACTCATTAAATATTAATACAGCATGCATTTTTAATGCTCAAATATTCTGTCAATACAACATGCGAGTATCTTTTTCCCCTCGATCCGTTGATAGCATCAGCAGTCATCCTCATCTTTTTTCCGTCTGTCTCCAGCAGATCGTTTCGATAAAGCAGCCATGGAGTGACAGCAGTGAAAGGCTTCCACAGGCCCGGCACGGACGCATCTGCAGCGAAAGGCTTCCACAGGCCCGGCACGGACGCATCTGCAGCGAAAGGCTTCCACAGGGCCGGCACGGACGCATCTGCAGCGCCAGGCTTCCACAGGCCCGGCACGGACGCATCTGCAGCGCCAGGCTTCCACAGGCCCGGCACGGACGCATCTGCAGCGAAAGGCTTCCACAGGCCCGGCACGGACGCATCTGCAGCGAAAGGCTTCCACAGGCCCGGCACGGACGCATCTGCAGTGAAAGGCTTCCACAGGCCCGGCACGGACGCATCTGCAGTGAAAGGCTTCCACAGGCCCGGCACGGACGCATCTGCAGCGCCAGGCTTCCACAGGCCCGGCACGGACGCATCTGCAGTGAAAGGCTTCCACAGGCCCGGCACGGACGCATCTGCAGTGAAAGGCTTCCACAGGCCCGGCACGGACGCATCTGCAGCGCCAGGCTTCCACAGGCCCGGCACGGACGCATCTGCAGCGAAAGGCTTCCACAGGCCCGGCACGGACGCATCTGCAGCGAAAGGCTTCCACAGGCCCGGCACGGACGCATCTGCAGCATCAGGCTTCCACAGGCCCGGCACGGACGCATCTGCAGCAGCATCAGGCTTCCACAGGCCCGGCACGGACGCATCTGCAGCGAAAGGCTTCCACAGGCCCGGCACGGACGCATCTGCAGCAGCGAAAGGCTTCCACAGGCCAGGCACGGACGCACCTGCAGTGAAAGGCTTCCACAGGCCCGGCATGGACGCATCTGCAGCGAAAGGCTTCCACAGGCCCGGCACGGACACATCTGCAGCATCAGGCTTCCACAGGCCCGGCACGGACACATCTGCAGTGAAAGGCTTCCACAGGCCCGGCACGGACGCATCTGCAGTGAAAGGCTTCCACAGGCCCGGCACGGACACATCTGCAGCATCAGGCTTCCACAGGCCCGGCACGGACGCATCTGCAGCGAAAGGCTTTTACGAAGCAACCAATCAAAAGAGCAAAGTCTTCTGATGGTTCACAAAGGCCAGTGACAGCAAACAGTACCTCCACTCATTTCAGGGTTCATAAAGCTTCAAAAAGCCTCAGTCTCCCATAACGTGTCAGAAAGCCCTGATCTAGTGGCACCTACATCTGTTCAGGGAATAATGATCAAAGTAATATACTTTATTGAAGCCGTTTTTTGGAAAACACTTTCTCTTTTGCCTTACCTAAGCAAAGAGTAAGGCAGTCCCTTACCAAGCAGATTCATACTTAGCATGCCAAAACAAACCTTTCTGTCTGATTATTAATGTTTTCATAGGCCTACACAAACAGGCCACATAACACCCCACCTCACAGCATCTCCGCTGCTCGCAGGGAATCCCTGTTTGCTGTTCTTATTCATTTAACCCATCTAATATTGGGACCCAGGCAGGGGTGATGGCTCCTCAAAGGGGGGGGGGGGGGGGCTTTTTTGAGCCACCACCATTCCAAACGCTTCCTGAGTTCAGTGCAGGCATCTCCCCTTTTTACACTCTGTAAAGCACGAACATCTGTCTGTCTGCCTGTTCATCTGTCCATGATCCATTATCCATAACCTGTTTTGGTAATCAAGGCTTGCACTCTGGACATTTCACCCCTCTTAAAGTGAAAACGTGTTTTTTATCTGTGTGTTTGTAAGGTGGTACATACATCTCTGTGGCAGAGGTGGACACCCCGGCTTCAGAAAATAAAAGCCCTGCCACATATTTGTTCCACCCATGCACTACACCAGCTAAATTTAATTCGCACAACTCTTCAGCCGGGTAGAGGAGCTAATTAGTGAAATCACCTTGTTTAGTGAATGGCTAGAACAAATACATGGCAGGACTTTTACTTTCTGAAACCGGGGTGTTCACCTCTGCCCTGTGGTAAAGTCCTATTACTGTGTGTGCAATGCGTGTGTATGAACGATGTTTGTATATATGTGTACTCTGTGTGTGTGTGTGTGTGTGTGTGTGTGTGTGTGTGTGTGTGTGTGTGTACATGTGTATATGTACTGTGTCTAAGTGTGTTATCTGTAAACGTACTTTGTGTTTGTGTGCATTATGTGTGTATATGTATGTGTGCTGTGTGTGCATTATGTGTGTATATGTATGTGTGCTGTGTGTGTATGAGTGTGTATATGTATGTGCTGTGTGTGCATTATGTGTGTATATGTATGTGTGCTGTGTGTGCATTGTGTGTGTATATGTATGTGTGCTGTGTGTGCATTGTGTGTGTATATGTATGTGTGCTGTGTGTGTGTGAGTGTGTATATGTATGTGTGCTGTGTGGTGTATGAGTGTGTATATGTATATGTGCTGTGTGTGTGTGAGTGTGTATATGTATATGTGCTGTGTGTGTATGAGTGTGTATATGTATATGTGCTGTGTGTGCATTATGTGTGTATATGTATGTGTGCTGTGTGTGAATGAGTGTGTATATGTATGTGTGCTGTGTGTGCATTGTGTGTGTGTGCTGTGTGTGTATGAGTGTGTATATGTATGTGTGCTGTGTGTGCATTGTGTGTGTATATGTATGTGTGCTGTGTGTGCATTATGTGTGTATATGTATGTGTGCTGTGTGTGTGTGAGTGTGTATATGTATGTGTGCTGTGTGTGTATGAGTGTGTATATGTATATGTGCTGTGTGTGAATGAGTGTGTATATGTGCTGTGTGCTGTGTGTGCATTGTGTGTGTGTGCTGTGTGTGTATGAGTGTGTATATGTATATGTGCTGTGTGTGTGTGAGTGTGTATATGAGTGTGTATATGTATATGTGCTGTGTGTGCATTATGTGTGTATATGTATGTGTGCTGTGTGTGCATTGTGTGTGTATATGTATATGTGCTGTGTGTGTGTGAGTGTGTGGGGCTCTCTCTGGGAACAGCCTCTCTCCCCATAAACTCTGCTTGACAGTGTCCCGCTCTGCAGAGCTGCGCATACCTGCGCATCCTGCTCCGCCGCGCAGGGCCTTTATCTGACACGAAACCCTAACCCTGTGCACCCCAGCCTGTCACCCTTTCACTCTCCCATCATCGCCTGTCTGTCCCCCCCCCCCACGCTGCAATGCCTTCCTGCTGAACTTAACCTGTATCCCCCTCAGAGTGAGTTACATCAGTAACACAACACTGCGATCTGAGGCAGAGAGCGGCGCACAGACTGAGATAATGTTATGGTTACAGAGCATGACTGAAAGTGAGACAAAGATCACAAAGTCTGGGTCGCGGGGCCGAGGAGGAGAACGAGGGCAAAGGCAGGAGCCATGACAGGCCAAGCCCCCCCTGAGAGACCCCCCCCACAAATCCACATTAACACCTTCCCATAATCCAGTTCTGTCTTTCACCTCTCTCCCTGCACCCCTGCGAGCAGAGCACAGCCCAGGCCATCACCCTGTCGGCCTGCCATTTAGGAAGTGAATCACCCCCCCCCCCCGGCCAGAGGGGAGGGATTCTCTCTGACAGCCGAAATTGCGGGTTCAGCTTCAGACAATGCTGGGGTGGTTCAGGCAGTGTGCAGCTGCGGGATTCTGCTCACTGACATTATCAAGCTGTCTCACATGTTCAGAGGGTTGGGGGGGGGGGGGTCAGCAAGCCCACAATCCCCAAACACAACACCCCCAAGGGGATTACTGTCCGTCAGCACCAGGGGCAGGACTTCTTTTATTTGATTAATGTGCCATTCACTAATCTGTTTAAATACAGAATCACAGAGGTGTCAAACAGAGAACCTGGAGGTTCTGTGCCAGAAACCAGCCTGAACAATCCAGAGACCATCCATCGCCCCCCCATCACCCCCCAACCCCCACCCCCCATTCCCCCCAACCGCCTCACAGATTTAAAGAGGGGATTCTATGCAGTTGTGTTTTGTTGGTTTTTCTGTTTTACTTTTGTACTTTTTTGTACTATGATCTCTCCCATGAGAAAAAGTCAATTTGCTATAGCTGCATTTACAGATGTGGAAATACTGTTCATGAATCACACCATGTTTCTGAAAATAGACACCACACTAAAGATGCTGTTGACTTTGTGAAAGGTTCCAGCCTTAAACGCCACTGTCTCCGAGAGGTCCTCCACTGTCTCCGAGAGGTCCTCCACTGTCTCCGAGAGGTCCTCCACTGTCTCCGAGAGGTCCTCCACTGTCTCCGAGAGGTCCTCCACTGTCTCCGAGAGGTCCTCCACTGTCTCCGAGAGGTCCTCCACTGTCTCTGAGAGGTCCTCCACTGTCTCCGAGAGGTCCTCCACTGTCTCCGAGAGGTCCTCCACTGTCTCCGAGAGGTCCTCCACTGTCTCCGAGAGGTCCTCCACTGTCTCCGAGAGGTCCTCCACTGTCTCCGAGAGGTCCTCCACTGTCTCCGAGAGGTCCTCCACTGTCTCCGAGAGGTCCTCCACTGTCTCTGAGAGGTCCTCCACTGTCTCTGAGAGGTCCTCCACTGTCTCCGAGAGGTCCTGTGTTCTGGCTCTCATAAAGGGTCTCCTGATGACGGTTCAGATCTTTGACCTCCACTGCATGTGTGAGAGCCCTGATCTTAAGCATCCTCCTTTATTTATTCATGCACGTCTTAGCCAGAAGCATGGTGGGGGGGTGGGGGGTTCACTATGCACTTAATATTGATTGAGACTCATTTTCTTCTAGTAATGTCCAGAGTCGTCATGACGACAGCAGTGATTCTGTCAACCCCAACCGGGCTCTCAGTGTGACCGTCAGGCTTATCGGTGGCACTCACAGACGTTTCTCCACAGGTGAACACTGCTTTGGGAGTGTTAGATAACCCACACCAAGGCCTCACCGCTAAAGTGCTACGTTTATAACGACACCGACTCACAGAGGTAAAGCCACAGGGCTGCTGACAGGGGCCAACCTGACCGGATTACATCTCTACTGCAGTGATGTACCAGCACAAGCTGACAGACCGCACACACACGACACACAGACACAGACACGACACACAGACACACACAGACACACACAGACACACACAGACACACACAGACACACACAGACACACACTCACACACAGACACACAGACACACAGACACACACTCACACACACACACACACACAGACACAGACACACACTCACAAACAGACACACACTCACACACACACACACACACACAGACACAGACACACACACACACACACAGACACAGACACACACTCGCACAGACACAGACACACAGACACACACACACGACACACAGACACACACACACAGACACACACATACAGACACACAGACACACACAGGCATGTGACAGAGCCCATTCACACGCAGAAGTCCGGCCCGCCACCTCCATTACCCCACCCACTTCCCCTCGGGTTACCATGGCAACCCACACCTGATCGATTCACTGTGATTGGCTCCGATCCTCAGCCACTTTGACGAGGTGTCCCAGGGGTGTAGGAGTGCTCATTAAAAATGCTCGGACACTCTCAGCTCAGCTTAGATGATGGATTAAAAAGCACACTCTGCTACAGCCACACTCTGAGACACACACAATCACAACAGACACGCGCATACATCACACACACTCCACACACATCCACACACACATCCACACACACACCCACACACACACCCACACAGATCCACACACACCCACACACACCCACACCCACACCGCATAATCAGACACACCCAGAAATGCACACTGTGTACCCCAGCCCAGACACACACACACTGCTACCAGGAGGAGTGTGGTCTCTTCTGAGGCCTCGGCCTGTATCTGCCTCCCTCTGCACACACCCTCCTGTTCAAAGCTGGGTCATCGGCTTCTTCACAAAGCTTCTGTGGCGTTAGACGGACCCACAGTGAAAAGGAAAGAGAAGAGAGTTTACACCTTACCTTTTCATTTACGGCTACGTACATATAGTCTGACACAAAGCTATTAATTCATATTTTCCATTAATTTAAATAATCTTTATGCAATCAGAAAGAGAAGCATGAAAATTTGAATGCTTTCTGCTGCCTTTTGACAGTCTCTATCACAGTAAGTGAGGGTTTAACATCTCTTTCTGTGACAGTTTGTGGGTGTTTGGTACGGTGCTCCTGTGTGGGGGTGTTTGGTACGGTGCTCCTGTGTGGGGGTGTTTGGTACGGTGCTCCTGTGTGGGGGTGTTTGGTACGGTGCTCCTGTGTGGGGGTGTTTGGTACGGTATGCACACACACAAACGCATAAACGCATACACACACATACTCTCTCTGACTCAAAAGCAGACACGTTAACTTGCTGTCTCACTCACACACTCACACACTCCAGATCCTCCCCGTCCGTCCTCTTGACGTGAATCTCCGGACTGTCTGAGGAGGCTCATCACACACAGAGCAGGACCACACTGCCGGGAGGCAGCACTGTATACTTTTCATCCAGTCAAAGCGTATTATTAGCAAACAATGTGAAGAGAAAAACGCCTTAGCGTTCACTGTCACATACAGTAAAATACTCAAATCCTCTGCCAAATACAGTCTATTCTGAAATCAAATATAAAAACAGAGCAAACTGGATTTAACGCATTGCTGTTTGTGTCCATTAACATGTCTGTATTGACTGCTTTCTTGCAGGTGCCTGTAGATGGTCAGGAGTCATCTGACATAACTGCGATGATGTCATGGGCTGGTCCAGGGGGAACACCCCTTCACTGATTGCTCAGCTGCTTGGGGGGGGATTTTTCCCCTCATCCTCCTCCACTATTCTGAAACAAGAGTTTGATAATAAGTCACCGTAAAGTCTCCCTAAAATGGAGGGATAGAAAGAAGAAGTGAAAGAAAGGGAGAGAGATAGAGGGAGAGGGGTGAGGATAGGGGAGAGCGGGCAGCGGAGTGGCTCACCCTGTGGATGGTAAATAGAGCGCTTTAATTATGCGCACCATTTTTTGAGAGAAGTGAAAGATGAGCAGAGAGAGGAGGAGGGACACAGTGACACAGTAGCAGCCATCCTGCCGCAGAACAAAGGGCCCTTTCACAGGCAGGGCAGCTGCTGCACCAGCAAACAGGCCACAGCTTTCACTTTACCCCTCCTGACGTGCAGCGGGAATAAACACACTTAACAACTTTTACAAGAGTTTACTTTCGGCTGCGTGAACCCACACACACACACACACACACACACACACACACACACACACACACACACAGATGCACACACGCACGCACGCACGCACAGACACATGCACGCACGCACGCACATACATACACACACAAACACACACACATACACACCCCCGCGCTCGCGCTCACGCTCTCTCACACACACACACACACACACACACACACACACACACACACACGCTGCTGTGTTGGCCCACTGGAGATGGAAAGCTCACAGGTACTGGTCAGCCACAGACACCTGAACCCAAACTGGCCCTCCCTGTCAGGAAGTGAACCCCAGCCGGTCACTTAAACCTCACCCAAACCCCGCCCCACACATCCTACCAAACCCAGCAGCTTCCTTCGGCAACAGGCGCAACTCTGAGAGCCTTGAGTATTTAAATATTTCAGCCGAAATGAAATATTTAAAAACGCTGGGTGCTAAATATTTGAATGAGCGTCCTGAGACGCAGAGCCTGTGAGAGCTGGCAGTGCCCCGCACATCTGGAGCCGGGCTGCTTCCCGCGGTTTTCAGAACGCCGTGAGGACCGTGGCGTTGCAGCGGAGGTCAGTGAGCAGGGCCCATCCTGCTCTGCAGCCCAGCCTCTCCGCTCCCTCACACACGCGTGCCCTGATTACGCCTCACATGCAACCGCTTAGGCCATGGGAGCTAATGCACTCCATACGCCACCATCTTTGTTTCCCGGTCATAAACATGCACATGTTCGGCGCCGGATCCTTTGAGGTTCCCAAACAAAGTGCAATATCAGGAAACGAGCTGCATCGCATTCAGAAGGAATGCCAAACGCCGGGGGGAGCTGAGGGGCAGAGGCACCCTCTGCCAGAGAGCAGCACAGGAACACAACAGAGAGCTCACAAATTCCCGGCGGGTCCCAGACGAGTCTCTGTGTGGGGCTTTTGTGGGGACTGTGGCTGGGCTCGGGGCGTTACCCAGCAGGAGAGTGAGAGAGGCAGGGAGGGCCCTGAGGGTGGAGATACCCCTCAGAGCTGCAAACACCCACACAAACAGCCTGCCTGTGTGAGCCCCGACACACCTGTCGACCCTGGCTCACTCACCTTCGATCCCTCGTTCACTCCCTTTACCTGAGGCCTTGGTATGACCTGTCCTTGTTGACCCCACCCCATCCCTCTCTCCCTCCCTTACTCTTCTGTCCACCCTGCTGAGGTCACTTCCTCTGCTGAGGTCACTTCCTCTGCCTGCTGTGTTTGACCCTGCTGAGCTAATCGCACTCTCGATGGTGCGTTCTGACTTGCTGTCTAACACCCTTTCCCTCCCTCTTTCCTTCTCCTCTCCCTTGTTTTGGCTCCTTCTCCTCCCTGCTCCGTACCCCCGTCTGTGACTCTCGGGAGTCCTCCCTCCTCCTCACCCTCAGTGGTTTGGTGAGCACTGTGCCTCCCATCTTGTGCGGCCAATCGGCACGACCCGCGGCCGACGCCACAGGACTGCCTCCTGGGACTCGTCCAGCCCGCGAAAAGGAGGATGCTGGGAAAGCAGCGAACGAGCCCAGCGACGGCGTGGGAGGAGAGGGAAATCTGCCACCTCAGCGTAACCGGGCCGGCACAAACACGGCGCCGGGCGGAACCGGGCGAAACCGGGCAACCTCAAGAGGAATGGGAAGGGAGGAGGACGAGGACGGAGAAGGGGGAACTAAAGCTTTCAATTACTGCTGAATACAAAATAAGGCAGAAGTAATTACAGCAAAATTTAATTTCATAGCAATTAGCGGGATGACACATCTATCATTAGCTTGATCTTTTTTCCACGCATCACTTAAAAGGGTCTCTCTCCCGCTCTCTCTCTCGCTCTCTCGGCTAATCAGATCAGTCAGCGAGCCCAAGCGCTGTATCCGAACGCCCCCGGTCACATCAGCTCCTGAAAACACAGCCAGTTAAGAACCTAAAGAACTTCTAAATACCAAATTAGATGGTGCAGATAGCAGTGTGGCCCAAAGTGCAACTCTCAAGACTTTCTTAAATTACTCATGAGGGAAAAACTAAACTGCTCTCAAGGAAAGTTAGAATGGAGGCTTACGCTTTGCTTTCTCTTCATGTTTCCCTCACACATGCATGCACACGCACGCACGCGCACACACACACACACACGCGCACACACACACACACACACACACACACACACACACACACACACACACACAGACAGACACACACAGACAGACACACACACACACACACACACACACACACAGGCTCAGTCCCACTTTGGATGCCTCTGAAGTGAGCGCTCCTGTGCTCGTTAGCTGCCATGGCGACCAAGCCACAGCGAATACCATTTCAGGGAGCTGCACAAAGCACTTCCAATTAAATGTCAATAACTTAACAAATCCTTAGAATCTGTCCAAGGGGCTGCTCAGAGAGGCCCACCAGCACACAGAGGCCCATGGCCTCATTACCATCCCTGCACAGAGATCAGAGCATCCACTGAGAGGGACCAGGAAGGAGAGCAGGAGAGAGGGGGGAGATCTAATCAGCAAGAAAGGACAGGAGAAAAAGGAAGAGAGAGAGAATAAGAAGAGAATGGAGGAACAGAGGGACAGAAGTAGAAAGTAAAAATGGTAAAGGCAGAGGAGTTTAAAATGATGTAGTTTATGACTGACTACGTTACGCTACAAAAAACTGCTTGAAGCCTTAATACTAAGCACTTGGCTTTGCAATAGAAGAGTATGCAACGGTCAGCCTGGTTCAGCATAAACC
>NC_050598.1:32724051-32749051 GCF_013368585.1 Megalops cyprinoides | reverse complement strand
GGCCCCCTGGCCCCCCGGCTAAAATCATCTACTTTGTTTTCACCCACGAATATTCATTAACAGCATCTCCCTTTCTCTCTGTCGTTCCCTCAGAGGTCAGTTCAACGCAGCTCAGGATGCCTTCCTGATATTAAATACATTCTATCCATAACGCCAAAATATGGTATAACTGGTAAAACAACAAAACATATGACCAGAGAAACACTAATAATGACGATAACTGAACTGAACTGAACTGACAGAACTAAAGACACTGATGGAGAACTAAAGAGCCCCCTACTCTGCGAATACTGGAAAAAGTTGCAATGCAAAATGCACCAAAAAAAGTGAAAATCGATTATTATATTGGTCTATTCAGCCATTTATCTGTTATTTGTCAGTGCTGCATCCAGTCTCTCTCTCACATCCCTCTCCCCTCCTCCCTGCAGTAGTAAGTCACCAAGCCAAGGTGTCTGAGAAGGACACAGAGGCTCTAAGCGTTTCCACTCGGAGAGGCAGACATCTCTATCCGTCACCCAGAGAAGCCGCTCGCTCCCCTTGATCTGTCAGCACTCAGTGACCCAGATCAAAGTCATAATCACAAAAAGCGGCCCTGGGTGGGCTGGGGTGGGAGGGAGGAGGCCCCCCCGAAACCCGGCTCAGACACCCTCCCCGCGTAAACACCGCACCGACCACGCCAAAGGCAGAGGCTCGGCCCACATTTCACCATCTCCCAAATTACAAGATAAAACTGACACGAAGACATCAGCACGCTTCCGTCTGAGGCCGTGAATGATAAATAAAGAGAATGACTGAGAAATAAAGTAATTAACGACAGCAGCAGAGAGGCGTGTGTGGTAAACATTTTTAAAATCTCTCTGCTTACGGCCAGGCACTGGTGCCGAGCGATCAGGGTCTGACTGTCAGTTCCCCCACCCCCTGAGCCCCTCACAGGTACACGCCTGTGCCCCAGCCGGGACAGGGACAGACTTTTGGGAGTGTGTCAGAATTGGCAGGTGTGTGAACCACCAGTCTGTTTTTTTCTGTGTCTGCTTCCTCTGACATCCATGAGCACCTTGACTGATTAAGCTTTTTCAGTCTCTGTCTTTCTATGGCTCTGTCTCTCTTTCCTTCAGTCTCCTCTTGGAGTAGTGGAGGATAACATGTTAACCAGATTCCCAGACTCATACACACAGGCAGGCGGGCAAAAAGCACACTGACACTGACAAACACACAAACACGCACAAACACACACAGGAGCATATACACACTCACTCATTTACTCTCTCTCTCTCACACACACACACAAACACACACACACACACAAACACACACACACACACACACACACACACACACACACGGCTTTGACTGACAGCATGAGCACAGGACTGAGCACTTGCTCCATCCTGCAGAAGAATGGTCCTTTGCAAAGCATGGAAATAACATCTCTCTTTTTTTCCTTCTCATAACACACGTATTGAAGCCTCTGTCTGTACCTCTAGATAGCCAAAGTGAATTGGTATTGCAGTGTAAGTTCATTTAATTTAGGTTTCTGCAATTAATTCAGCGGAATGTGGATGGACAGACAGACAGCATCCTGTTCAGACAGAGAGGTAAAAAGAATCCTTCCATCAGACCACTCACTTTAATTAAAAAATGCACTGAACTGTAAAAAGGTGACCACAATTTAATACTGCCACAAATACCAGCAGTGAACTTACAGTTTCATGTCATGTTGATGAATCCTAGACTTTACACACACACACACACACACACACACACACACACACACAGACACTCAACTGGACACACACAGACATACAATCATTTGCTGTGATCACAATAAAATTTTACTTGATACAAGCCTTTATGTTCTTAATGTCTTTATGCTCTTTAGGTTCAATGTCTCTGGCCATTGACAGTGCCAGTTTCAGTAACAGTGGGTAAATCTTCAAAATAACAGAAATGATGTGTTGGAAAATAAACCACCTCCAGTGATGGTAGAGGAAGCAACGAGATGTGATCGACTGCTCGACTGCTCGATCCAAGCTTAGAAATGGAACACCTTGCAGATAAATATAGAAATGCATCACATTAGCAATTAACCCAAGGGTACTAAAAGCCGAAGAAAATAATAGTGATTTATTAGTGAGGTATAAAGGTGAAAATTCCCACGGGCTCCCTCTAACATAGAGCCCTTGCAGAGCTCACTGCCTTTCCCTGTAAAGTGCGCGACACACCTGTTCTGCCTCGCAACGCAACACAGGCCAATAACACGCACCCACCCACCACCCCTCACCCCACCGGGAGTCTGTGCACGTTACTATGGCGAGGGGCTTTGTTCCAGAACATTCCCCTGCATAAACGCTCACCGCCACTGCGGTCGTGAGAGTCACTCTGTGTACCACTCGGTCAATCGGATAACAGGTTTGCTGGACCCCTCTGCTAAACACACAGCCTAACCACACCCCTCTGAAACGCCGGACGTCCCGCGCAGAAGAGGACCAAGCACGGAGGAGTTCACCCCACTCACCCCACAGCACCCCGTCCACTCTCCTCCTCACCAACAGGGGTGAATTCCTGCTAAAACCTCAGATACAACATTCCAGCCAGGACGTAACCATAGGATTGCCGTAGTGACCGGTGCTCATGAGGACTTCTGACATAATCCTGAAGGAAACGGTGATGCTTGCCTTGAGTGGGCAGAGACTGGGTCGGACAAAAAGGGCGAGGGTCCACACAGGGTAGAAAACAGGAATGAAAATGAATAGCTTTTTTGGATGGCATGAGAGTTTCAGTTTTACAACTGAATTATCTGCAGGTATTTGTGAATTTGTGTGTGTGTGTGTGTGTGATTTTTTATGAATGCTTATAATCATTTTGTTTGCATATTTAAGTGAAAATTGCTTTGGGAAAACTGTACATCAGCGTGATCATGCCAATAAAGCTTGTTTGAATTGAATCGAATTGAATTGAGAGAGACAGAGAAAGTGAGTGAGAAAGGGGGGAGTGAGAAAAAAGGGAGAGCCAAAAGTGAGAGTGTGTGTGTGTGAGAGAGAGAGAGAGAGAGAGAAAGGGAAAGAAAGTCATGTCCCAGGGAAGCACACCTCTATCCATCCCATTGATAAGAACATTACTTCACAAGGATATTCATCTCTGTAGGGGCTGTCAGAGGAACAGAGATTACTGCATCAGGTGTGCTCTGCTTACCTGTACCCACTGCAAAAGGGCTCCTGATCTGCCCCCCCCCCCCTTCAGACTCGCACAATGCCTGCGTCTGTCCTACTGCAAACTTCCTGTTTAACATCAGAGAGCGGAAGTGACACAATCTCATAAAACCTGTGACGGACAAAATTACCCAATCAGATGGAGCGCAGACAGCATGTGCTTCTGGAAAAGCACAGGTCTGCTAGGACTCACTGTCCAGGTACTTAGTTCCAGGTAAATAATCAAGGATAATAAAAAGGGCATTAGTATTGCAGCTCACTTCTCCCTCACAGTTCTGTATCTGTGGGCCAAACTGCCTCCATAAAACACGTCACTCAAACCCTGAAACAGGACACCACTGCAGGAAGACTCTGCTGTGCTTTATGAAAAATGAACACCACAACTTTTTCCACAAAAATTCTGACACCTCTGTCACCTAACAACAGGGATTACAGGGACTCCTTCGGCTGACACGCTGGAATAAGACAGAAATAATAGCAGTCATTATTCCTAAGACCATTGTAGAGGAGAGAAACATAATAATGATAAGACGAAGTGAACCGGCGCGTCCTCCAGCTGAAAGACAGTCTGACAGGGGAGGCGTGGCGCAGAAGCAGGCTGTCACCGGCCTGTTGTGGGGAGTCGCTGGTCTTACTGTCATTCCCCACTCAGGAGCACAATGCCCAAGCAGCCGAGGTGTCATTATTATTAAGCAGAAACACACGCCGTTTCAGCACGGCTGAGGGTGGGGGGGGTTTACCAACTGCTTCTCACCACGGCATTGTTTTACAATTACAACTTTCTGACACACACTCAAAACACGGTGCCGTTGCCGACAAGGTTGCATAGCTGCGATCTCTCCCTCTCCCTCTCCCTCTCCCTCTCTCTATCTCTCTCTCTGTCTCCCTCTCCCTCTCCTCAGAGGCTTCTCCTCAAAAGCAGCAATTAAGGTGAAGCTGAAGGAGGCTAGAACAAAAGTCACTTTTTTACTTTTAATGCGAATTTAACAGAAATAAATAGCTGTGTGATGCACGGTGTTGAATAAGCTTTTGCTGAAATGAATTAGCCTTGCTGTATGTAACGGCAGTCCGAGCAGCAGGAAGGGGCAGGCTGGAGGGTAACGTACCGGGTGACACGAGCCGTCACTCCCCCATTCCCCATGAGACGGTGTCGTCAAACACAGGGAATACGCACTCGTAGCACAAGCACTCAGAGAAGCATGCTTAGAGTGTCACACTTCCATCGCCACGTGTATGGGAGCCACCAGACGCTCGCCACGGGTGGACCCACAGGAGCCCGTCGCCGGGCCGACAGCTGAGCTGCCATGGCAGGTAGGCCTCGTCACAGTGGTGACCTCACAGCCGTGACCTCACCAGGTACTCACGTCCGTGACTGTTACAATCACTTTTTGTCGGGATTTAGGGATTTAAAATCCTCCAGATGAGGATCTCTCCAGCAAGGTCGCAAATCAATCATTTCACATAGGTGAGAGGACACGAGTCACATGATCAGCAGTGTCCAATCAGAAGCATCCTCACATTTTACCCCATTTCCATTGGCCAGTTCCCTCTGTGGGAGGGCCCTGGTCCTTCCCTCACTTTGCCCCTTACAGAGACTGAATCAGCAATAAATTAACATTACAAAAAAACATTATATTATATTATACATATATATATATATATATATATATATATATATATATATATATATATATATATATATACATATATACACAGAAAGTGAGCCTTCACTCACTCTCTTATTAATCACAGAATGATCACAGCATTTCACTCCTGAAATGACGTCTCCTCTCTAAGCTCTTTTTCCTTCTCACTCGTACACATTTAGTCTCCTACCGTTCGGTTCTCTGGTTCTGCCGGTCGGCATCTCGGCGCTTTGGCCTGCTACCCAGATGCTGTCATGGAGAGTGTCAGGCAGGTCCGGCAAACTCAGCCGTCACGTCGCCATGTCCCGCTAAATTAGGTTTAGATTAATGAAGCGTGTATTTACCAGCGGAGCGGGAGGTCAGCTCACAGAGCCACGGGGCTTTGCCTGGATTATTGCTTTCACGCTCGCTCGCCCCCGCGCCGGTTACCAGGGAGGCCTGCTTAGAAACACAGCGTTTCCAGCCTGTCAGCACTCGTCCAGACAGCTGACATATTCCCAAAGAAAAGGGACTCTTTTAATTAAAGTGCCCTACGAGAGGAATAATAAAGACCCACAGAGAGACTTCATCACAGTTATTTTTTTATTCAATGTTTTTTTTGGATAAGAATTCTGGGAAACACTGCATGACAGTGTTTCCAACCCAAGATCTTCTTTATTTGTACCATAACCACTACACCGTACCTGTACCAGAGGCACTTAGGAAAAAAAGCAGACAGGAGCACTGCATGTCTAAGGTGCAGACAGGAAAAAATGAGTGCAGCATTTTCCCAACTTTCATTTTTGAATCAGGCCTTGAACGGCTAACTGCACGGAGCTGATAATTACTACCGCCTGGGCTGGGAACCAGGGAGACAGAGAGAGGAAGAGAGGGAGAGAGGGAGAGAGAGGGAGAGAGGGAGAGAGAGAGGGAGAGGGAGGGAGAGAGAGAGAGGGAGAGGGAGGGAGAGAGAGAGAGGTAGAGAGAGGGAGAGGGAGGGAGAGAGGGGGAGAGAGAGGGAGAGGGAGGGAGAGAGAGAGGGGGAGAGGGAGGGAGAGAGAGAGAGGGAGAGGGAGGGAGAGAGAGAGAGGGAGAGGGAGGGAGAGAGAGGTAGAGAGAGGGAGAGGGAGGGAGAGAGGGGGAGAGAGGGGGAGAGGGAGACACTGCAGGTTTTTCACAGGTGAACTCTATCTCCATCTCTGGGAGTGAACGGCGGTCATAAAGAACACTGTGCTGACAGGGAAGGTCTGAGCGCGGGCGTTAAATCAGGCGGTGCAGAAGGCTGCCGTATGCAGCCGCTGATTTACAGGGCCCTCGAACCTGTGTCTTTTAAATCTGACCTTGCCTGTACACTGCCCCTGCCAGCCCACTTAGAGAACACAAGAAAAAAAAACATGCTAAGACTGACTTTCGGAATATGTCGATTTTTTGTAGAAACCATCCATTTGTTCACGGTATGGAAAGAGAATCCCACTCTTTAAGCACACAGGACTTGGTTTTTATATTCCCTTCCATTTCAAGGTCAGGCAATGAATAACCTGGTCATCTTTACACACCTGTGAGAGGATGAGAGTGAAATGTTAAAATAATGTCATAATCTAAACCAGCTCTCAGTCTCTCTCTCTCAAACATTCCCTTTGTCTTCATGTGGAAAACAGCTAAGTGTCCAGAACAGCGGCTCGACTGTATGGCCATCAGATAAAGGAGAGAGGTCACAGGTCGGTGAGATTTATCAGCATGACGCGTGGCCTCTCTGACTGTCGCTGTCTGGGGTACAACAATTAATCCCCGTCAGGACGATACTGGAGCAGCAGCGCTGGCCTGACACTCAGGCTCCGCTTAATCTCCCTCAGACATCTCCTCCAAATTCCCCTCTTTCAGCACGAGCTGCGCCAGCTGTACAACTGTAAGGTTTCACTCCCTCTCGTCTGAAGCCGTGGCATCGTCACACCTCCCCATGCCTGCAGCGGGAGAGAGACGTCAGCGGGAAGCGTGCGTGCTGGAAGTTATCTTAGGCAGGGATGGGGAACAGAAATGTCACCTGCGATTAGGGCTGGATTGCTCTTTGAAACGTCCCCTGCTAATGCACTCTGACTATGGTCACGTCCACTTCTGTACTGCAAGGAGTGGCTTTTCCCATAAACCGCAATGCTTTGGCACCGGAATCAAACTGCAGTGCCCCCCCTCACCCCCTCACCCCCTCGCCCCGTTAACCTGTCCTCCTCATCTCTGCGTGTGTGTCTTTATAAGCCTGTGTCTGTATTCACTGTCCTTTTGCGTGTGTGTGTGTGTGTGTGCGTCACATGACTTCTTTTATCACCCTTAATTTACACAGTGAGGTGTAGCAACAGCTGTGCCGTTTTAATGACAAATTCAATCTTCCTCCTTTAACAGCTCTGAGTGCAAATAATTAAAGTGCTTTATTTACCTTCCATGGGGCAGGCAGCTCCTCTGCCTCTCCTCTCTCTCACCCCCCCTCCCCCCTTCCTCCATCGCTCTCTGTCTCTCCTGCTACCCCCTCCTCTCCTCCCCCCCCCCCGGCTCTTTTCATTTAGGTTCTGAGCAGTGACATATTGATGTCACAAATAATAAATCATTCCAATCTGTTCCTTCTACGCCAACAAGGGCTTTAATCTTCATTTACGGCGTATGGCTCTGACAAAAGTCCGTTTGGCGGAAACGTCTGATAAAATACTCAATTACCATTTTTTTCTCCCTGGCTGCACAATCCAATTGTTGTCCTGATAAAAATACATAAATAAATAAATAAGCCTCTCCAGCAGGGCGAGATAAGGTGTGAATGATTGCCGGGAGCAAACGTCAAAGAGGTATGCGTGGAGTGCGATCTGGCTTCTCACAGGCAGTCATTACTCTATTAGGAGAGAGTGACAGAGCAAACACACACAGCACTCCCTCCTGACACGCAGAGAGCCGCGCTGCATCCGCTGCCAGGCAAACGGACTCTAATTGCTGCAGGCAGATCCTGGCTGGTCCAGCGGGCTCTGGAGGAAAAGCCCCATTACTTTTACTGGAGGTGGGGTGCCAGCTCCTGCACCTGGGTTTGCTTTTGGGGGACGGGGGGAGGCAATGAAAGTGAGAACCAGGAAGGCCAGGTCAAAGGTCGCCAGCAGTGTCCTATCGGAGGGGGAGGTCAAGGTTGAGAGCCCCGCACCAGCAGGTCACGTGTTTGACAGGCACAGATCAGGGGTCAGCGGTGGAGGACGGCTTCACCTGCCATTAACGCTGATAACGGCCTGCGAGCGGACAGGAGAGCAGAGCATCCAGCACAGATACAGAGAGACTAGAACGGGAGAGCAGAGCTGGTACAGCCAGCAGCAGCCCGGGATTCTGCATGCGCCAATATCGCGACCCACACTGAGAAACGACCGCCATTACGGCCGCTATCTGAGCTCCACCTCCGCGGCGTCCGCCAGAGCGGCGCAGGGTGTGAGGGAGAGAGGAGCTGGCTGAGTACACTACTTCATTCTGTCATGCCTGGAGAGAACAGGGGAAAAAAAACACACCACAGCTGAGAGAGGGATTAGATGCAATCTATATCCGCATAAATCATTGATTAAATGAATCATGAAATTAATATGTAAATTGTGTGTTTAACCTCTATTTATACACCTGTCTGTCACCGTCCCGTAAATTTCAAACTAATTGCGATTTCTCTGCACAGCACGAAGCAAGCTGAGAGAGAGGGAGAGAGAGAGAGCGCTGAAACTCTTGACATTTTTATTAACTTAAATGTTCGACTACATCAACGCAGTCATTAACAGCCGCTGTAGCAAAGCGGTGGAAGAAATGATATCGATGTGCCGTTTCAGCAGTTTTAATGCAGGCAGAGATAAGAGCCTTTCAGTGCCACCAGAGCCGAGCGCGTTTCGCAACGAGCGCAGGGACACACACACGCAGCGCTGTCCCGCTCAGCCCGAGAGCGCCATCTCGCTCTGCCCGAGAGTGCCGTCCCGCCGTGTCCCACTCAGCCCGAGAGCGCCGTCCCCCGCTCAGCCCGAGAGCGCCATCCCGCCGCGTCCCGCTCAGCCCGAGAGCGCCATTGCACTCTGCCCGAGAGTGCCGTCCCGCCGTGTCCCGCTCAGCCCGAGAGCGCCGTCCCGCCGCGTCCCGCTCAGCCCGAGAGCGCCGTCCCGCCGCGTCCCGCTCAGCCCGAGAGTGCCATCGCACTCTGCCCGAGAGTGCCGTCCCGCCGTGTCCCGCTCAGCCCGAGAGCGCCGTCCCGCCGCGTCCCGCTCAGCCCGAGAGCGCCGTCCCGCTGCGTCCCGCTCAGCCCGAGAGCGCCGCCCTGCTCAGCCCGAGAGCGCCGTCCCGCTCAGCCCGAGAGCGCCGTCCCGCCGTGTCCTGCTCAGCCCGAGAGCGCCGTCCTGCTCAGCCCGAGAGCGCCGTCCTGCTGCTCAGCCCGAGAGCGCCGTCCCGCTCAGCCCGAGAGCGCCGTCCCGCTCAGCACGAGAGCGCCGTCCCGCCGCGTCCCGCTCAGCCCGAGAGCGCCGTCCCGCTGTGTCCCGCTCAGCCCGAGAGCGCCGTCCCGCCGTGTCCTGCTCAGCCCGAGAGCGCCGTCCTGCTCAGCCCGAGAGCACCGTCCCGCCGTGTCCTGCTCAGCCCGAGAGCGCCGCGTCCCGCTCAGCCCGAGAGCGCCGTCCCGCCGTGTCCTGCTCAGCCCGAGAGCGCCGTGTCCCACTCAGCCCGAGAGCGCCGTCCCGCTCAGCCCGAGAGCGCCGTCCCGCCGTGTCCTGCTCAGCCCAGGAGCGCAGCGAGAAGCAGTCGCACAGAAACGCGCAGCAGAGAAACGCGGGAAAAGAGCCGTGACACTCCAGGAATTCCAGACGTGTCTCTGCTTTCTTTCACACGTCGTCTGGACGTGTGCACCTGACCAGAGATAAGGAAACCTTAATATGGTTGGAATTAACTCAGCCTTCTGCACACGGGATTCAGGGCCCCATGCGGGCATTCCACGAGAACCATTCTCTCATCTTCCCTTCTTCACAGTGTGCAAATGCCTCACACTCACATCTCCCCTCACACAAATATCCACAGAAGTAAATGTTTAAATAATGGGGGAAAGATCACAAAAGCACATGTATCCAGAGTTTATGCCTTCCGGGAGAACCCAGGAATGGCTCACACAATGTCAATTTTCTGGAAAGAGTTTGTTTTGGAAAGATTTAATATGATTGTCATGTGCCCTATGAAATCACAATGGGGTTAAGTGAAGAATAAAAGACTTATTAGAAACACCCCTGTACTGACAGTAGACTGTGACATCACAAAGACAAGGAAGGAAACCTGGCAACCTCGGGGGAGGAAGGGAGGGAGAGAGAGAGAGAGGGAGAGAGGGAGCGGGGGTGGGGTGGATGACAGCTCAAAGCTCCAGCCCCTGATGACATAAAGCTCAGGCAGGACAGCGAAGACGCTCAGATTTACAGCCCGGTGAAAAGTCGTCCCAGCCGGAGAGATCTTTCAATAAAAGCCAGGCCATCCATTACCCAGCATTCCCGGCTGCACAGAGGTGGGGCAGCACATCCATCAGAAGATCCAGCTACGAGGAACAGGAACCCAGACTGAAGCAGTGGGGGCACACACACACACACACACACACACACACACACACACCTATACACACACACACACACACACACACACACACACACACACACACACACACACACACACACACGCACACCTATACACACACACACACACACACACACACACACACACACACGCACACCTATACACACACACACACGCACACCTATACACACACACACACACACACACACTCACAGACACACACACCTATACACACACCTATACACACATACACACACATACACACACACACACACTCACAGACACACACACCTATACACACACACACACACACACACCTATACACACACACACCTACACACACACAGACACACACCTATACACACACAGACACACACCTATACACACACAGACACACACCTATACACACACAGACACACACCTATACACACACAGACACCCACCCACACCCACCCACACACATTCACACGCACGCACGCACGCACGCACTCACGCACGCATACACACACACACGCACACGCGGGACCTGCAGAGGGGACAGGTGAATGCAGCACCCCACCCCCACACCCCCCACACCCCCCATGACATGCGATACGCTCTCTGAGACAGAATGGCCGCTGGGGGAGAGACTGCGGTCATCACAGCTTCAAAGGACAGCAATAAAGCCTCCTTCTCCTTTCCTTGATTCACCTCATTTCATTTTAACCATCCGGAACCTTCCAGAGGGACATTCCGCTGTAATGATACCTCACAGAGCCGGGTCTCTCAGGAGAGCCCCCCCAACCCACATCACCACCCACATCACAGCCATGACCTCTCCCGCCCCACACCCCCCCACAACACTCTGAGCTTCAGTTACACAGTGAACAGTCTCATCCCTCAGCGACAGAAGCCAGGGGCTAAATCACAGGGGGGAGGACAGTCGAGCCCCTCCCCCAAAATTCTCAGGCTGCTCTGAACTCTGACTAGTGCTGAGACGTAGGGTGCATACGGGGCACACAGGTGACCGCAGCACCTCCGGGGCTGGAGCCCTCCCGCAGACGGCTGACGTGTGCCCCCTCCCGGATCTGCACACCCCGCTGACAACCTGCTGTCCTCTCAAACCCGCTGTCCTCTCAAACCTGCTGTCCTCTCAAACCCGCTGTCCTCTCAAACCCGGTGTCCTCTCAAACCTGCTGTCCTCTCAAACCCGCTGTCCTCTCAAACCCGCTGTCCTCTCAAACCCGCTCTCTTAATAAAGTATTTCTTATTCTTATTTGATCAATTTTTCTGATTACGTGGTTCACTGAACTCTAAACTGGACTCAACAGCAGCTGGCCCATTCTTACAAGACTTGTGTCATGGAAGGTGTTTTTGCCTTAATAAAAGGAGTATAGGAATTTATTTTATTCTGTAATACCTTAAACTTATATAAAACAATATATCTCAAGTTGATAACATTTCATATTAATACACATTTTTGAAGAGGCACAAATATATATAAAATATTTCTCACTCCTCCAACAACAAAGTGTCTGCAGCAGGTATCTCAGGAAGAGGTCACACCTACACCAGTGTTTACTTTTCAGCTCAACCAAACCAAGATGGGGAAGAAGCACAAACACGCTAACGTGCTCACACATGAGCCACTTCCCACCAAAAAACACACAAACACATTCCCACAAAAACTGCAAAATCATTCACACGCTCACATGAACACGAACACGCACGCACACATGTATATGCATACATGCACATACATACACACATCTTACTGAAGCGCGCTCAAACACGCACACAGGCAGACAGAGACAGATATTCATGCATCTGGTTTTGTTTTTTGGGGAAAATCAGACGTTTCTTTGGTAAATGTTCTTTTATTGGAAAAAAGGAGCAAAGGTGGCTTGTCTGGTCCTGAGTTAGAAAAGGGAAGGCCTACAACCCCCACAAAACACAGAAATAAATCAGAAGCCAGGCCTCCGAATTCCAGAGCAGTAATTATGAGCAGGCTGCTCAGGGCCTGCAGTTCCACACCTGCAGCTGTTTGGGCTGCGAGGATAAACCAGGCCCCTCTCTGCTACTGAAAACCCGCACCCTCACACCCACCCAACACCCCGCACACTCCCATCGACCCAACACCCCGCACACTCACACCCACACCCACCCCACACCCCGCACACTCACACCCACCCAACACCCCGCACACTCACACCCACCCAACACCCCGCACACTCACACCCACACCCACCCAACACCCCGCACACTCACACCCACCCAACACCCCGCACACTCACACCCACCCAACACCCCGCACACTCACACTCACACCCACCCAACACCCCGCACACTCACACCCACACCCACCCAACACCCCGCACACTCACACCCACCCAACACCCCGCACACTCACACCCAACCAACACCCCGCACACTCCCATCGACCCAACACCCCGCACACTCACACCCACCCAACACCCCGCACCCTCACACCGACCCAACACCCCGCACACTCCCATCGACCCAACACCCCACACACTCACACCCACCCAACACCCCGCACAATCACACCCACCCAACACCCCACACACTCATCCCCACCCAACACCCCGCACACTCACACCTAAACAACACCCCGAAAACTCACACCCACCCAACACTCCGCACACTCCCACCCACCCAACACCCCGCACACTCACACCCACCCAACACCCCGCACACTCACACCCACCCAACACCCCGCACACTCCCATCGACCCAACACCCCGCACACTCCCACCCACCCAACACCCCACACACTCCCATCGACCCAACACCCCGCACACTCCCACCCACCCAACACCCCGCACACTCACACCCACCCAACACCCCGAAAACTCACACCCACCCAACACCCCGCACACTCACACCGACCCAACACAGGAGCAGATATAAATGCACACAGATGTGCAGAAAAATAAACACATGTGCACACTACCACACTCAAACACACAAAAGTGCACTAACTTGAAATGTTACCATCAGAAATGTTTGTTAGCTTTTACAAACGGACAAAGGGACTATTAGAGGAGATTATCATTAAATGTACTGGTTAAAAGTCAGATATTTTTTGTCAAAAATGCAAATGTTGGTCCAGCCACTGTGTCAGTACTCTGGGCCTACCACTCCACTACTCCACTCCTACCACTACACCAACAGGCAGATGCTCCCACAGATCCCCATGGACCTGCTTTCTTTCCTTTATCCTTTTTTCCACTTTCTCTCCCTCCATCTGTCTCTGCACTTTCTGTCCCCCCCCCCCCCCCACACACACACACAGCATCACACACACACACACACACACACACACACCACTGCCGTGGAAACAGAGGACAGAGCAGGAGAGGTGAACAGGAGAACAGCGTTACCCTGCCTGGTGCACTCTGGTGCACTTACAGAGCTGTGTGTGTTTGCGTGTGTGTGTGTGTGTGTGCACGTGTCTGTGTGATCATGATCATTACATAAATACATCCTCCTAAAACTTAAATGTTGAAGTTCAAGGGGCTTTTTTCCTTCCCATTTTTCAGGTGAAGCTCCTTTTTATATTTTTTTCTATAATTAATACATATTTGTACACTGTGAGGCAATATCCACAGAGAGCTCTTATGACAGAGGTACTGCTGTGGTACAAACACTGTACTTGCACTGTCTTGGTGTGTGTTTGAAGCACAAGGTGTGACAGGGAGGGGGAGATGAGTGAGTCCATCAGCACATCTTCACCGAACTGCTCACTCCGACCCAATGGCTTCATTCCACAAATCGTGCCATTTTCAAAAACAGGGTCGTAGGAATGGGCGCCCCCCCCTACGCGGTGGCCTCCCCCCCGCCACCAACAGACTGCTGACGAGCGACCGAAACGCACCACCGCCCCAGGACAGCAGCTATCAAAACAGGGGGGGGGGGGGGGGGGCTAAACACGTAATAAAATATTAACCTGTATCAATGGGAAGCTGGTTAGAGTTTCACCAAACAGATCAGGTTCCCCCTTCTGACCGTTAAACTCTTTCCATCCCCCAACCTGCGGGACAATTCCCTGCCACAACTGCGAGGTTTCAGTTAGCAAGCTTTGAAGCAGCAAACAAAATGGCCATAATGATCTTTTAGGGGGTTCTAACCTACAAGGCACACACACACACTGACTTCTTCTAAAAAGTACTTTTGCCGATTTAAAAGTCACTTATAATTTTCCGCTCTTTGCTTCCTTCATATTCCCTTCCAAAGCCAAACCGTTTCAAACATCACTCCTAATTAGATGATTAGAGCTTGGAAGGGCAGGAGATAAGTCATTTGCATAATTCAATCATAAAAGTTAGAGATACATATTTCCATGTTCGTTTTTGGTTTGTATAATTATCTCGGCTGTCCTGGGGGCTGATATTAAGGTGATTAAACAATACTTCAACAGCGGCGCTATAGGCACACCAAAAATTAATTTTAGGAGACAATCAATTTTACTCCACATGACTGTAATAAGTTGAGCAGCACTGCAGATGTGTCATTAAGTGGAGGGAGGAGACTTCCCAAAGTCACAGTGACACCAGCTCTCAGTTTCTATCCTCTCCTGACTGCAGGGTCGTCTCTCGTCCCGCAAATAACGCGGGCTTCTCCCATCTGCCACATATGTTCTCTTCTGCAGCACAAAATCATACTAATGTGCATATACGCACACACACACACACACACACACACACACACACACACACGCAAGCACGTACACACACACACACACACATGCACACACACGCATGCACGTACACACGCACACACACACACGCATGCACGTACACACGCACACACACACACACACACACACACACACACACACACACACACACACACGCACACACACACGCACACACAATTGCACTCATGCACTACTGACTGGCACACAGCCAGCATGTTTTCCCTTGATGAGAGTCACCTGCGTGTGAGCGGTGTGTGCATGCTATAACGCATATTTTTTAGTGCTGCGTGCCATATGTGTATGTCCATGACTGTGTGCCAAGCATACGGATGTGTGTGCGTGTGTGTGCGCCAAGCACAAGAAGGTGTGTGTCTGTGTCTAACACATGAATGTGTGCATGTGTGTGAGTTTGTGTACCAAATCTGAATGAATCTGTGTGTGGATGAGAGTGAGTGCGTAACAGGTGTATATATTTGTGTGTATGTGAGATGCTGTGCTGGGCACTGTGTGTGTGTGTGTGTGTGTGTGTGTGTGTGTGTGTGTGTGTGTGTGTGTGTGTGCGTGCCCCGTGTTTGGTGTCCCCAGCTGCGCAGACGGGGAACGAAATATCACAGAAATATGCAGAGCGCTCTTAAGCTGCTTCAAGGGGAGCGATACGCCAATGCAAGAAACTACAGGACGTGTAGGGACTGGCATTCAATTCACTATTTATAGTGACAGCAGAGTGGGTAACATAAGTGCATGTTAGGCCCACTACAGACTCTCAGTGTGGCCATCAGACTCGCTGCATACCCAGCACAGCTATGCCACAGTCAGGCTGCTACACTCCACACGCAAATACACTGCAATTAGAGCTGCTGCAGACTGAAGGCTGCATGACTGCGTGCTGTCCCGATGAGGTGACGCAGACTCTGTGCACATATCAACACACACAGAACACATATACACAGCACACGCACACACAGCACACACATACACACAGCACACATACACCCAGCACACACACACACACACAGCACACACAGCACACACACACATATACACAGCACACGCACACACAGCACACACATACACACAGCACACACACACCCAGCACACACACACACACACAGCACACACAGCACACACACACATATACACAGCACACGCACACACAGCACACACACACACACACAGCACACACAGCACACGCAGCACACACAGCACACGCAGCACACGCACATACAGCACACACAGCACACACAGCACACACAGCACATACACACAGCACACACATACACACAGCACACACACACATTGCATTTACATCTCAATAATGTCCCCTGGCCTCCCATTCTAGACCTCGGCCCTGTTTCAGTCTGGTTTAAAAGCATCCAGATTGGCTCCGTGAAAAAGTCAACATGCCTTAAGAATTTAAACCCTGGGAAACTGTTTGGTTGGTCATACCAAGCATATTTATCATCCTTAGTAATGGCCATTGACTAAAATATCCTTTCAAATATCTATTGTTCCATAAAAAACTGATTAATCTTATCTTTAATGAGACGTATGCAGATATTAAACTGACCGTACAGAAAATTAAACATTGTATTTTCCAGTGAGGGTTCAGACATTATTTTATTTTTGTTCTTCAAAGGGAAATTAATACCAACCATCCACACAAAAGGACAAATAAATCCTACAGAATCTTTTATTTTTAAATAAAGAGGTGTTACAATTTGCAGTTTGAGCATCTAATCTTTTAAATGCACTTAGCTTTATAACACTCACTACAGCTGTTAGCACACACACCAGACAACAGAGGGGCATGAGCTTCCCGTTTAAATTATTGACTAGAAAAAGATGAAGTACGAAAAAAAAAAAATGTCACTTCTGTCAGACTGTCTACATTAGTTAATGATTAGGAGTTGTTTTGCCTAGAAACAAATGCATTGATGAGGGATAGTGCTTTTTGAACAAAGGCTTTTACAAACAGGCACTTCTCTCTCCTTCTTTAAAAACCTGAGACAGCTGTGACTCAAACCCAGGGCAACTCCATGCTGCCACTGGCCCTGTGGCTCTGAACGTTAGCGTAGCTCTGAACGTTAGCGTGGCTCTGACACCATCGTCCTCGCGGGCAGTGATTATCCTCCACAGCTCCTGTACACACTCCTCCATACTCTTTGCCCAGGGCCAGGAGTAGTTAAGTCTCTAATCCAATACAGGAGTGGGGAAGAAAGTGCACAGATGTTCATCTCTAATACAATTTCCATCCAATTTCCTAAGTGCAGAAGGTGCTTTACCATTGTGTTTAGCTTGCAAATTCTTTCAATAAATAATGAATGTGGTTAAAAAAAAAAAAAAAACAGAGATCAATGGTGAGCTGAGAAATCACGAAAGCAGTCCTTTGTGCTCGACCGTACTTCTGATTCGGGAACATCTCCCCCGCCCCACCCCTCAACTGATTCAGACGGGTTGTATATCACTTTTAACGATCCTGGTGAAATGCTTTCATGACCTGGTATCTCTGGTACTAAAGAGCGTATTCCAAGCCGTGACCCACAACCTATTCACTGTTAAAGAAGCAAGCAAACACTGTTCTTTTTCCTCTTCCATCACCTTGCCCCCTGTCTAACTAACCCCCATCCCTTATTCTTCTCTGTCTTTCTCCCTCTCTGACTCTCTCCCTGTTATGAAGCAGGACAGGTTTCAGTCTCTCTGACACGGGGGCTGATGGGTCATAAAGCTTTCGATCAGTTCTCCTACGCTCATAGCCAGAGCAACATCATTACCCTCCCACTGCTGCACACACACACACACACACACACACACACACACACACACACACACACACACACACACACACACACACACACACACACACACACACACACAGAGTCAGCACTACGTGAAGGGCAACCTTCCACACCTCCATCGGCTGGTAATTATTCACACTCCCCTCTGTCTCCTCCTGTCTCTCCATTCCTCCTCCTGCACCTCCTCCCTCCCTCTCCTTCCCTCTTCCTTTGACTCCACTCCAGTGTGTGAACAGGACTCATTCGGGACATCGCTGAACACACACCCTGCATCCAGGGATTGTGCCAGTCTAATGGCATGGCTGGGGGAGGTGAAGGGTTAATGTACAGATTCTGGACATGGGCTTAAGCGACAGACCCCACCACCTCTGTCCTCACTCTCTCTGCCGCTCTTTTTTCAGCCAGCTGCTCCTACCAGCACTCCAGCGAAGGCCAGACAAGACAAATTGACCATTCTAGATATGACCTCTGCCTCACCCCACCAAATCCCATCACACATACATACATACATACATACTCACTCTCTCACTCTCTCACTCTCTCACTCTCTCTCGTGAATGAGAAATCAATTGAAACTTTATACTATGAATACCTCACAAGTGAACAAACATCAGGCTAGTCCAGACCTCTATAGTCTCACCGTTATCACTCCAGCCAATCAAGAGGTATGTGTACCTGAGCTATGGCCAATCAGCAGATCCTTGTGCTTAAGCCAACCTCAGCTCAGGGCCATGATATATTGGGTTTTTAAAAGCATTAATAACCTTTTGCATTAATAAACCACATAGAACAAATTAACTGGTTTAAGGGTCACTATATATTAAGAACATACAATTTCAATTCTTGCAATCGGCTAAAATTACTAACGCAATTATTATTTTAATGTTCTGTCCATTTACACAAGTGTGTGTACTTTAACAATGGGCAGCCCTTGAATGTTTAATTCTTTGTTCCACTCAATGACATCAAAGATATAAAATGTGCCCCAGTCAATGCCATATCACACCATATTCAAACACAGCCCTATCAGAGTAATTCCAGTTAGGAAAGTTGTTTTGTGCTGAGGAAGTCACTTAGGCCTGGATGCAATAAACATTTGTTCTTAGCTTTAAATAAGAATGAGTCAATATGAGCATTTTTTCCACTCATTTTGCTACCCTCGCCAAACTATGTTTGTGCAGAAGAATGTAATGTTTGTATTTATTGTGAGTCAAAGTTAAAGAAAAATGTTGATTGAAACCAGGCCTTAATTTCAAAAGGAAGTAATCTAATGAAACAACGCACATTACATTACACTACTGTCATTTAACAGGCACTGTTATCCACAGAGACTTACAAAGTGATTCTGGTGCACATATGATATACATTCAAATGTGTCTAACAACTAAAATGCGAGTGCCCATGTTTCAAGCTATTGTCAGCTGTTTTCAAGTTTGTGAGCTCAGTTTCTCAAAAATATTGTTCTTTAACGCTGGTTTAGAAAGCTTGTTGTTCGCTTTGTTGTCATCATAACCCTCAACATCATATTACATGCTGTCAGTTGTGAAAAGATGTTTTCTTTTCTAGTGATTTTAACAAAGAGAAAGCCTCTATCTCCCATTGTCCTCTTCACAGAACGTGTTTTAATGCGGCCCATTGTTGCTCTAACCGGGCAGCAAAGCCTAAAGAAACGCTGCAATTATGAGAGAACTCAAAACTGAGCAGCAGCCCCGGCGCTTCGGTCTGAAAGGGCCGGGTAATGGGGTAAACAGGGACGGCCTCTTTAAACTTCTCTCTCCTCATTGACATTGCTGGCAGGGCTGGGGGAACACTAATGCATCTGTCATGATAACAAGCTAAGAATAACATCTAGACATCAAACCGAGCAGAGAATGCGGCTGAAGTGATTCATTCAGATCTGTCTGACTGATTTATTAAACACGCGGCAACATCTGCAGCCGCGCGGAGCCGCTGGGCGAGAATTAATTCAAGATCAATTCAGATGGAAAAGAAGACAACAAAAATCATAGGGAGATAAATCAAAGCACAATTTGCATACGGTTTCGCAATCAGGCTCATTTTGCAGAAATGCTAAAGCGTCCCTCCCAGGGAGACGGCTGGTTAATATCACGCCTCAGATATTCAGGAACACGATGTGACGATATTTGTGTTTCTGGGAACGTGCGTAAACGGCGACCACCGTGTGACCATGAAAGTCAGTGTTCATTTTGCTCGCGCGAGGCCCATTTGCGTGTACATTCACGTATAAATGGACCTAAGTGGTGAAATCAACTTAGTGTTAAAACAGTGGGAGAACCATCGGAAAGACTCGTTTTAATGGAAAGTCACCCGCGTATAGAGAGCACTCATTTATTCAGAGTATTTCATCCTCCATGGTATAAAACGTACTGCAAAATGCAGAAACCAAATACAGTGATCTCCATGAAGAACGTGCTCCAGCAACTTTTGCTCTTCCAACAGAATCTGACCACAGAAGTGATTTGACACTGCCAAGAGAAAGGCTTTGCAGAAATGTCGATTCAATTCCAAACTTTAAAACCTACAGGTCAGGCAACAAACGACCCCCTGTAGAGTTTTCTGCGACGCGCTTAATTAGACTTGACGGTCCGTTTCCTTTTGTACATAAACATTTAGTCATCTAAGACAAACTTCAGCAAATTCATTTATAGGGATAAATATATTCGTTTACATTTTCTAAATCGTACGATGACTCAAACATCTTATTTACCTCTTATTAAATGATCTTGGCCATTTTAAAATCATCTCAAGTAGTCGTAAGTAATTTAAAAGATCAGAGTGAATGTAGAATACTTTTACAGGCTGTGGAAAAAATCATGACAATTTAAAAGAAAAACGAGGATACACCTTGCTTTGAACTGAGCCTAATGTAACACTGTCATTGAGCTGCTCGCTATCACATTTCTTGTTTTTCAAACGAACAGTAAACTCAACTTACCTACTGCTGCTTTGTCAACATTTGACTCTTAAATTTCAAACATATCAAGTGATCTCGTGTTGCGTTTGAGAGCGTGATATTCGGTAAGGCGAGCCGCCGCACCTCGCTGGAACACGACGCTGGCGGAGGGGGTGCACTGTCCGGACGTGAAATGCTAACGACAACTTCATCCAGCTGGGATAATCGCACTGTACAAATACTGCTGCAGAAAACCACAATATACAGTTAAACATTTGGCCACATAACTTCGATGATTTGTAGAAGTATTTTTTTCTTTACTGGCGTATTTAAATAAATGAAATCACTCTTTAATAAGCGTGGCATACTTCGTTAGTCGGTGGCGAAGACGGATCTGTTTTCACACAGTTAGGCTCGTGAGTGTCTGACCCGACGGTTGGGAAAAATGACTTAAGATGCTACAACCTGCGGGATAACCAGTCTAGCACCCATTGCATCCATCTTATAAAACTGTCTTGATAACTTCTGATCAAGTGACAGAGACAGCACCAGGTCAAATATTTCTGTTAGCAGCTACAATTTGACTCTGCTTTATTCGACGGCAGCACTGGAGTGTAAACACAATGCTTTTTTCTTGATTCTAATTGTATTAAAAAAACAACCCTGCGACGGTCGAAATTGTTTTAGGATTATGTCTGACAATGAGAGTTGGTATAACGCCCTTTGACTTGTTTAAACTGTTGAAGATATGTGTAAAGTAAGTTCTGAAACTTTTTGTTTTTGCCCCCTTGGGGAAACGTTTTGTTCTCCTGTGTATCCGAGACGCATCTGTTTATGCTGAAACCGTGGGAAATCGTGCGCGCGTGTGAACAGGACAACAAAAAGAGGAACACCAAACGAAGTACAGCAGACGGGGGAATCTAACCTGGCGTTGGTGCAGTCGTTGTAGAGCGCCTCGAAGTCCTTTCGGCTGATGAGCTTGCAGCGATTCACCCCGGGCTGGATGGCCCCGAGCCCCCGCAGGATCCGGACCTGCTCCACGGTGCACACCACGGGGCATATATCCAGGCGCTTCAGCTTGGTGTAGACCGTGTGAAGCCCTCCGACCAGGTGCTTTAGAAAGAGATCGAAAACCTGCGGCAGGCAGATGAGTTCCTGACCGTCCATGCTGAACGAGGCCACCTTGACCCCGTGGACCTCCACCATTTTACACTCGTTGTTGACACTGGTGCCGTTCCCGGGGCCCCCGCCGCTGATGAAGGTGTTTATCATGCTGCTAGTTAGCCTCGTGGTCTCGGCCGGTCTGGAGTACAGGGGGTCCGAGCGAAACAGACCCCCGGACCCCGGAGTGGAGTTGGGCGACAGCACCGGTGGAGCAGCCGACACGGCCATTGTCACTTGTTTGTCTTCGCTTTCTCTGCACTCAGTCCCGCTCGCGCTTGCCTCTCTGCACTCCCTCGCTCGCGCTGTTTCCCATGCACACCAGATTGCACGCAACGGGCAACTATCTTGTTCTGAAGTGTCTGGGAGCAAAACTGAGCAGCGTTGCATTCACTGCTTTCCACCGGCCACCCCCTCCGCGGGTGAGAGTGGCACCTCTCTCCACCAATCAGAAAAACCGTGCCTTGGACGCAGGCATCTCTCTGGAGCGTTGAAACAGAGGGATGGCTCTGTAATGAGAGAGGCGCTTTTGCGGAAAGCTACGCGAACGTACGAACTTTCTACACACTTTGATACACATTTACAGTAATTTTCTTACATCCAATGGTAAAATGGTTTATAACATAAATATCAGAGCTCACTGAGGTGCCGTCTGTGGTCTGTGTATTTGTGCATATACTACAAGAAGTAAATGAAAGATGATGACTGGTTTGTTGAAGCAGTAGTGCTACTTGTATCAGTCGGCTGGTAATATTATTATTACTGTTATTGTTATTAGTAACATTATTAGCGTCGCCCTCTTGCTTTATGCTTAATAAGCCCGTATTGACCTGTCTCCATAGTGCGTTTTTGTGTCAGGGAGTTTAACCTTCTCCCAGGAGAGACCGCTATTCACATGTCTTCTCAGTTGATTAATGAGAATTTCTCTTCTTCTGCTTCCTTCACAAAACAAGTGTTTGGCAGTGCGCACCACGCTGCAAAGCGTTTCACCCTCCCGCACGCTGCGCCCGAGCGCAGGATTTCACTTCAAAGGCTCCGCGTCGAGCTGTCCTGGTTCGGTCATGCCGTTGGAATTCACTCGAACTATCCATGCAGCGTGTTTCTGTGTTTACTGTTCATTGTAATTCTCCTTGTGAGCCGTGATGCGAGCGAAAGCGGAGCAACGCGCTGTGTTCTTCCCCAAGTTCCACTCATCCGCGCCAGGCTCCGGGGCGCGGGCTTTGCCCCGTAAAAGTGCGAAACGTGTAAGCAGACGCACGATTCAAATTCACATTATTGCCCTTTCTCCGTCGTTATTTCAGAATTTGAGAACCATTTGGCCAGCAGACACAATTGTATTCAGGTATTTACAAGAATATTAACAGTAGAATCTCTTAATGATTTAATTGTGAGTAAACTGCCACAAAGAATTTCAAAGAGGAATCTTGATGACAAAGAAAAACATACTTTACTAAACAGGCGTGCAGCACGCGTACACTGTGCAGATGGACCAGCTGCAGCACCCTCCTGCCTCCCCGTGCGCGTCTTATTTGAAGATGTACAAGTCGATACTGTTGCCTTGCCTTGGAGCTTAGAAGTGTGACCGTTCCCGAGAGACAGGGGCGTGCAGGAAAACAACGGTAACAAGGATAAGCATTAGAATAGACAGTGACGCAAAATGGGAGACCTTCCAGTTATCAAAGCCTGATTCCCAAAAGCCAACCTGCTGCGCTGTGCAATAAATAATCGAAGCGCCAATACCACACTAATAGAAGATTAATATACAGATGCGTAAGCAACATTGCATCTTATTTAAACATTGATAGATGTGCTACCTAGGGCTTATTTCACAGACCATGCAGACACAACCGCTGTTTTAATTACCTACGCTTCCACTCGTAAATATGTGTAGCTGCACAACAGATAAACACCTAAATATATTTTAGGCCGACACAGATCCCCACGGATGATATTTGCGTGCATGACAGATTACACAGGAGATGAAGACAGTAGGTGTTCCTGCCTTCAGCTGCGTGTAGACTGTTAAACTGTCCTGCTCTCCGGCGGGTTCGTCTGAAGGAAGACATCATGTTCGCTGACAAGTGCTGCATTTTTAATGTCCGCGTGCGTCGGGCGCGGGGAGGCGCGTTTGCGCAGACACGGGGGGATCTCACCTTGCATCTGCACGACAGCGAGGAGGTGGCGATGTGCGTGCACGCGTGCGTATGTAATAGGCTACAATACAGTTTTAAAATAGTTATCATTAATACGCATCAGTTGTTCGCTCTCTCTCGACATTTGACTGGCAGCTCAAGGGCGCCTCCCTGCTGGCAAGACACGTGTGCAACAAGCAGCGTTTCACGCGCCTTGCCAGAGTAAGAGACAGAGACAGAACCCAGACCCGGTGAAACGCGCAACGGACTGACACTTCGGTAAGAAGCAGTAATGGATGCCCTTTCACGAGGACCTGAAAAGGAAGGCCATATAACTTTGGTAGCAGATGGCACAGAGGTAGTCTCTGTAACAGAGCTTTGACTGTGAGGGTTGTTGTAAGGTTATTTTAAGACTTATTTGGGCCTCATTCAGCCTAGTTTTGTAAGGTCACCAGTATCCAAGGAGAGTGGAGAGAGAGAGAGAGAGAGAGAGAGAGAGATGGCCTTATTTCTGATTTGCTTTATTAGCTCTCTCCAAGCAGGCTGCTGTAATTGTGATGTAAAATATTGCAATGACGGTAGACACAAAGCATAATCCCCTGCCCTACTGTAAAACGCTTTCATTAATGTGTGCATTACCACGAATCAATAACAATAATAAATTACTAGTGATTGCAGCTGAATAGTTTCCTAACTTTATTGTTGGCCTGATGTATATTTATTACTCTTACAGGATTTAAAATGAATATTGTGTCCCCTATATATGTGTGTGTGTATATATATATATATATATATATATATATATATATATATATATATATATATATATATACACACATATATCAGCAGTACTGTATTCAGGCCGTGACCTGT
>NC_050598.1:32679051-32719051 GCF_013368585.1 Megalops cyprinoides | reverse complement strand
GTGCTGTGTGTCTGCAGTGTGTTTCTGTTTAGCTGATGTAATGTGGTAATGTGCAGAAATGAATACCAGACCCTTTTACCAGCACTGAGAGGTGATGGAGAAGACTTGAGAGGTAGAGTTTGGCAGGGGGGGGTCGTTCAGAAAAACCTGCACAGAAAGGAAGCTGAGACTTTCTGCCCAAACTTTCTGGCAGCCAGTTATTGATGGCAGCCCTAGCGGCGTTGTCACAGTGACAGTGGACGTCTATCGAAATACGCAGGTGTTCCAACTCAACAGCACACAGCTGTTTGCTGCGCCAAATCTGGCCTCATTCAGTCAGTCTGTCTCCCTTCTCCTCCCTCTGTCCCTTCCTTTCTGTCCCCCTCTCTCACTTCCCTCTCTCCCTCCCTCTCCCTGTCTCTGTCACTATCTCTCCATCTCTCTTTCCTTCTCCCTCTGTAACACACACCCCTCTCTCACTCTCTCACTCTCTCTCTCTCTCTCTCTCTTCTGTGCACTCCTACACTGTTTTTGGGCTGTGATCAATACACAAAGCCATGATCATCAGATAAATAAGAATCGCTGATGGAGAGCTTGGCTTCAGCTCCGGATCAGCCTGTGTTTCCTGCTACAGCAGAGTCATGAGGTATGTGGCAGAAGGGTCCTGGGGTCTAAATCACAAAAAATAAAATAAAAATTAAAAATGAAAAAGGATCACGGTAGATGAAAATGATTTATTTATTTGATTTCCCGCAGCTGTCCTGGTCCCCGCGTTAGTGCCGCAGCATCACTGATTCGCTCCACAGCGATGGCCCCTCATTTTCTCCTGCCTGTTCAGCTGTCAGCTGCGCTCTCCCTCTCCGCATAAAGGGCCTCCTCTCTCCCCCCTCCACCCCCTCCACCCCCTCCACCCCCACCCCCGACACTCACTGGATGTTTCAGACTCAATGAAAGAAGCATTCTGACCTCCAAACAAGCTAATGCCAGCCGACCATTCAAACACACTGATAATAACGGCAGTGCTCATGGAGAATAGAGGGAGAAATAGCAGGGCCAGCGGTCGCAAATCAAATGTGAGTTATTTTTCTGCAATTGAATTTTAGGCCCGCTCTCTCATTCAGACAATAGGCACAGTGATCCAAATGGAGGCTTATTCTTGGCTGGTCTCTGTCGCTGTCCCTCGCAATGAGCGGTCGAAGGCTCCCGTTCATTGGAGACAGTGTCTGACTGGTGCCTTTTCAGCATTTCAACTTTTTTTGTCAACTAATGTACCATATGAAAAGCAAGATGCATGTTTAATATATGCTCCACTAAAATACATTTTAGTGCTTAGTCAATGACTAATTAATTTCATTTCATTACTTTTCTTCCCACACAAGTGAATCGATCTCATTAAATTATTAATTAACCTTTAGAGTAATGATATGCCCCTTCTATGTTAATTTTTGACATGTCATGTATATATATATATTTATATATATGTATAAATTTGAAATACTAACAGGAATTAATTTGTGGGAATTATTAGTTATTATTAGCTGACAGCACTGAAATAAGTATATATGAGTCAATGAGTTAATCAGTGAGTGAGAGAATCAGTGAGTTCATCAAGTCTGTCTGCACTTCAGCACCTCCTGGCATCACAGCCAAACAGAGCTCTGTCACCAACTTATCATCACTCATGTGACCCAACACACTACAGAATTTATGGTGTAAAGCCGATCGATGATTTCAGCACCATGGCCAAGTTTCACCAAGAACCATGGAGCACTCATCACACACAAGGAGGTGCAGTGAATACAGATGCACTGACGTCAGCATCATAATCTGTGTACAAGGCGAGTCATGCTGTGGTTACAATACAGTAAGTGGTGAGTAAGTGTGTTCCCACATGGGCCTCTGTAATATTGCATACAGTGTGTGAGTAGCTGTGCCTTGATGAGTCACTAAAGGAGTACGGTCGAGCCTGCCTTTACACGGTGCTGACAGTCCTGTAAAAACACAACAGAAATCAAACAGTGCACAAACATAATGTGCCCATAGGCGATATGAGTTTATGTTCCACGCTCTTAAAACGACTTCCCTAATTTACCCAGCACAGGTTCAGCAAACTAACATGCAATGCAGCGCTTTGCTGGTGTTGGGGGACGAGCCTCATATGACGCTGCTGATGCCAATGAGGTCATCGCTCTGAGGACAGCCTGTGTGGCGTCTCCCCTTGTCCTACAGTCAGCACTTTACTGAGCAGGTGACCCGTCACTGCGTGACCCGGCTGAGCGCCCTCTCTGAGCTCACAGTTAACGCCCCTCGGTCACACACAGTGGCACTGCCTCAGCAAGCAAACAGCTGATCTTTTAAACGCGTTTACAGAATCTCACTGTCTCAGTTCGCCTGTCTGCATTGAGAAGAGATGCAGTTTTGCTTGTGTTTTTTGTGTTTTTTTTAGTTGTACAAAGCTGATCCTCTTTTTACCTGAACTTATGCAGTTTGAAATTCAGAGGGCAAGAGATCCAGGAAGAGGGAGAGACAGAGGGAGGCAGGATCATCCATCACTCTGTTCACAGCTGATAGATGGATGGAAGGCTGTGCTCAATAATCCTCATTCATTCAGGTCATTCACACATCAGCAAACATCGCTACCAATAAAACCATCCCAGTGCTTTCGTGAAATTGCCCATGTCATTCCTAATGTTTTGACAGCATTATTTTTTTTAATTTGTGAATAACCTTGTGCAGACTAGCTGGCCATCTTCCCTTATGCATTCACAAGTGCACACACATACTCAGATCCTCACAACCTGAGTGTGAGTCATCTTGCCATAAGATTTGATTGGCTGAGACATGATGTTCCAGTTGGATAACTGCCAAAGCCCCAATGGAGGGAGGAGCAGGAGAAAAGCATTAATTCAGCATCAATACCTTCTACAGGTTTTAAAAATCACCAGATTGATTCCCAATCCCACACACACAGACACTCTGTAAATGCATCCATGTGCACATGCACACATACACACGCGCACGCGCGCGCTGTATATGAATGCTCACGCACGTGCAGAAACAAAGACCGCCAACACCTCTGCACACAGAGACACGCACGCATGTGCGCGCACACACGGCCAGATTAAATGGTTGCATGACCCTTGGCAAACAGACAATTTCTGGCTGCCTAATAGCAGAGCGGTAACTTTGATGCAGGTATTGGATTTTTTGAACCCCTACAAATGTCACCGCAAACTTCGTGTGTTGCCCTTTACAACGCATTATTTTGAATAGGACGCGCGTACCGAGCAGACACATCATTACTCATATGTAACCTTTTATCTGCTGGTAAAGAGACTGAACACCCTTAATTTCCCAAAGAGATACGGTACTAGCAATGAAGTGCCGCATTTGCCTAATTGTCTTCTCACGTTCATTCTGCACGTAACCAGGCGCAAACCAGTCGGTAGAGTCCATATCATGATATATGATATATACCATAACATAATAATCGATAACGGAAGACACAATCATGGCGAACACGGCTGATGTTCAGATGGCTGGTTCATTTCGAAGAGCAGGCAAAAAATGCTTAAATAGTGTTTTGCCAAATATGGCTAGTAATCTAATACCGTCTAACACACGTAAAGAGTCCTGGAGATATCCTGAAACAGAACAGATCTGGTCCAAAGTGAAAATCTGAAGGGTTGCACCTATGTACATCATGTTTTAGTTATTTTCAAAACCCAATCATAAAAAGTTTCATTTTGAAAAAGCATCGTGTTCATTACATCCTTGCTATTAAGAAATTTATTGAAAAAGGGTTTTTTTTTTTTTTTTTTTTTTTTTCCAGCGTTCTAACTCTTGGAGTTTGAGTCGCAGAAGCCGCTTGTGTGTCTTAAATTTTAGAAGCGGAATCAATAACGATTTTAAAAAGTATAAACTGGCAAGAACAACTATGTTAAACTCCTGACGCATGAAAGGCCTCTGTTGGCGAGGTCCTCGAGACTATGGCAAGCCGTTTTAACATTTGATAGCTAGACTGGATATGTACAAGACCGGTGGTTTGGCAATTACGTCACACTTGATTCGTCATCGTTTATCATGAGCAGGGGTTGTGTTTAGTAAGCGTGTTAACGGTAAAAGTAAGTGTTATCACATCACCGGGAATGTTTATAAAGACCTTTACTGTACGTGTTCACCGTAGCTTTAATGTGTATTTATATGGATTCTAAACATTTACTATTTTCACGTTAGTAAACTCATTGCTTATAAAATTTTGCGATAATTTCAGATTCCCGAGCACATGCCTACGCGGTAAACCTTTCTCACACAAACACATCAGCACACGTACACACGAGTAAACACGGACTCTACACGTTTAAACACAAGTGGACACAGCCACACTTGAATCTTGTGTGGAACTGTGGCTGTCGAAATCTTATGAGGACCTTCAAATCACTCCGGACGATTGGATTAGAATAGATTAGAATTATTTAAGACTGTTTGGGGCGTCAAAACCATTTGCATTGTAAAACCTCGCTTATGTTTATGCACTTGCTCGGGCCCGGGGCTAGGCGAGTTCCCTCCTCTATCCACACGGAATCCCGCGGAGCCACCAGAGAGCTAGTAAAGATCATTTAGATTAATGGACTGCCGTGACGCAACTGACAGTTTGGCAGGCAAATGTCGGGAAACACTTTTGTTATTGCGGGTTAAAAAGGACCCGTGATGAAGCTGACCGAGGCAGCTGCATTTAAAGCGCCTCAGCATCAAACGCTCTCCTTTTATTAAAGACGGTAAGGAGGGAGTGATGAAAGGCAGGAGCGTCACCGGGTGGAATGCACAGCCAGGCGCGACTGCACGATTCAGATGCTTAAACTGCGCGCACGCTGACTCGGGGGGGTTAAAGCAGAGGAAGCCAGGGTTTTATGGATACAGCTCAGTTCTGACAAATCCTCAATATGCAATGAAAAAAAATATTTGTCATCAGTTTGGAAAAAAGAAAAGTGAGTGAACACAGATGGATACCGTGTACAGGACAAACAGGAAATGCTTCGGTGCGGTACCTGCAGCACACTGCGATTCTCTCCGGGGGAACACGAAGGGTGCAGGGCCACGGCGATGCTGTTCTTCGCAGGTCTGGAAGGGCTGGACCTGGGGAAAAGGCATGGTTTGGATGTACCAGGGAACCAGACCAGCATCATACTGGCAAAGCACTTAACATGTTTCCAGAATGTTCCCTGAGTTCAAATGTTTTAACTCAGTCATATGTAAATATTTGTCTGAACATTTGAACTCAGGGAACATAAATATATACATATATGTGGTGTATATATTTGAATGGTCAAATTTTTATTTTGGGGGTAAGAGACAGGAGTTGGTTTATGGGGTGTCCTGTTCCCTCTCTCTGCCTGAAACTTACAAGAAAACACACCCTTAAAATGGAGCCTGTTCCACCCTGGGGCAGGAAGCCGGTCCTTTCCCAGTAGCAGAGTGATTCAGCTGGGCTGGGGCTGTGCTGGGGAGGCCAGAGCCTGCAGCTTATTTTTACTTCTTGCTCCATTACCCCTTAATTACAGAAACAACTGGTTGGAGGCTGCTGTTTAGCGGCAGGGTTAATGTCGGGTGGGAGAGGAGATTTATTTGGGGTGCGACCTTCTCCACGTTGGCTCCGGCAGCCATCAGCGGAATTAATAGAATAATCAGATTATGCGCTAACTCATAAATCATCGGCCAGCTCGCTGTCATGCACACAGCCATTAATGGCCTCTATTGTTTTGTCACCGTATTAAAAAAATCACATCCGCGATTCCCGCCGTGATAGGAACCGAGACGGCATTTAGAGGCTGTAACGAGCGGGGGCCGCGGAGGGCGACTCTTTCATGACTGTTAATTTAGCGGTAATGCGAAGTGACGTCGTGGGGGCAGAGGTCAGCACTGATGCCGGTGCTGGGGGTGTCTCTCAGCCGGGAGCTGCATCATTGCGATGGACAGCGGACAGTTAATCAGACCGAGATCGTTTCAAACGCGTGTCAGTTAGGGCTAATGGCATGAGCAGGTGAAGACTGATGTATGAAGTAGGCTTTTGTTGAGGATGTTAGACTGGCTCAGTGACTGGCAGTGGGTGTATCCCCAGAGCTTTATTAGGATGTCATGGCTCATGTGGAAGGACTCAGAATCGAGTGGGGTGGGGGTGTGAGGCTGTGGTGAGTCCTGCCTCCCTCTCTGTATGGCTACCAGTCCCCCCAGCTGCTCTGATTGCTCCACCAATGATCATCAGCCCTACGTCAGCGGGATTCACCGGATCCCCTGTCGGTGACTGTAGGAGACGTGCGGTCTGTGAGGAACTCATCTCAGTCTCTCTCATCCTGTCTCTTCCTCTCGCTTTCTCTCCTTTTGTTTTGTTCCCTTTCTCTCTCTCACACTTTTTCCGTTTGCTCTTCCGTTTGTGTCTCTCTTTCTGTGTGTCTGTCTGTCTTTCCTGATCTGTCCCTGTCTGTCTGTCTCAGAGGGGGTCCGCCTGCGCCGGGACGGGTGCGTGGTCGTCTCTGTGACTCTGTTTGTTGGAGCGGAGGAGCTCAGCTGGGATTGGCTGGGGCTCTCTGAATGTGCGACTAATTAAATATTTTTGTTGTTGCAGTTGCTGCTGTTGTTTTATTGATGAGTCAGCAACTGGCAGGGGAAGGAAAAGGGGCATTTTATGGGTGAGAAATATCACTCAGATAAATCACCAGTGATGGACAGATGATGAAGAGGAGAGATGAAATAAGGAATCAGAGATGAGTCCAGCAGCCTGCCAAGAGGAAAAAAATAAAATCTCCGCTTCCCTGGGATAGGACAGGTATTGGGGACACCTTCTGACACCAGAGCTAATGCTTCCACCGACCTGCACATGCAAACTTAAGACCTTGAAAATGGAACCTCCTGGTGCTGTTTGGAACTCTGCATTTTTGCTTCCTGCTTCCTGTCTCTGAATGTGGGCTCTTCCTGCTACAGGCCACCCGGTCTCAGACTCAGCACCCACCCTGTAGGGTGCCATATGGCCTGTTCTCTCCAACCAATAAATCCATCTGATTTTATACAATATAGCAGTCTTTGCCAACAAATTATCCCCCAAGTATGTACCAGAGCAAACTATACAGAAACAGTATTTTATAGCCAATATAATAAAATTTTATCTAATGTTAACTAAATACAGGAACTATCACAGAACACACGATACATGTAGCAGATATAACAGGATGTGGAGGGAACGAGGAGAGCAGTTACATATCCTGACAGCACAGATGAAATCACCTGGAATGTCAAAAAACTAAAATATTAAAAACCATTAGATACCTTTAAATACGTGTTTGTGGACAAAGAAATGATACAACAATCTGCATTTACATGTTGTAAGGTGTATGAGATAAGATTTGCTCATGAAAAAAAAAATAATCTTGGCGGATTTGGAGATGCATGACCCAGTAACAATTTTGTAACATACAAATATATTTACCGATATATAATCAAGCCCAATGTTTTTGTGGGTCCTCAAGACAAGGCAAGTGCACTGGAGACATGCACCATAGATACATAGTTAATGTTTCAGTTTAAATTGATTCCTTGTTTAATATGAACCCAATGCCTGGACCCTATGCCCATCTGGTGTAGATTGGTCACCACACCTTCCCATTGGAACATACTGAAAATGTGCTTCACCCCATTGGACTATGGGAAAGGTGCAGGTCATCCAGTCTGAACATGTAAAAGTGATTGGCCACATTGAGCTTGTGTAAAGGGGGGTCTTGCTATTGGCTCATTGGCAGTTCAGCCAATCAGAACAGCTGTCTTGTGTTGCGTTACATGTCACCTTCAGCCATGACTGATACCCAGTTTTAAGCTTTTCCTTCAAAGAAAGAGAGAAGTCACATTTAATTTATTCTTGTTTGAGGATTTAAAAAAGTCCCCCAAATTAATGTCTTTTGTCTTGACACGGTGTGGAAATGGAATATCGCATGAATGCCTGACAAAAACGTAATTAAATATTCATTATATTTTTAATTAGCGAGCAGTTCGTCCTCTGGAATGACACGGCGTGATCTCCTGCAGATGGTGGAAGGTGATTGGTTCTCCCTGGTGGCTCCTCAGCAGGCTCAGATTACAGAAGCCTTCTCTCACCCCGAATCCGAGCACACGCTGGAAATGACTGATTTTAACTTTTGTCTTTACCAGAAAAAGAAATAATTGTATGGAAAACGTCCTGAGGATTCATATAAAAGGATTAGCATGGATCCTATTACAGAAATCTGGAATTTAGTAAAAGGGCTTAGAATTGTCTTACTCACTTCATTAGTATAGCTATGGTGTTAGCTTCCTATCAGCAATGTGTATTATCTGTGTAGGTGTGTGTGTGTGTATGTATAGAGTATGTCTATATACAGTGGATGTCAAATATTGGCCTTTGTGTGCAGATGTGTATATGCTTGTTATGCACTAGCGTGTGTGTGTGCTTTGTGCAGACAGAGTATGTGTAAGTGGATGTACAGTGTGCATGTATGTGTGTATGTGTTTGGTGTGCACTTATGTGTGTATGTCTGTGTGTGGCTACAGACGCAGGAATTTAGATTAGAGCCTTTCATAGCACCAGTCCTTGGTCTACAGAAGGACCCTCCAGTTTTGGGGAGAACTGGATGAACAGTGCAGACACTCCTCCTCAGCGCCATCTGAAGTGACCCGCACAAAGTAAGATTAGGGTGTGTCGATGTCAGGAGTGTTACTGTCCAATCCCTGCTCTTCTGGGTTACCGCTGACTCTGATTGGCTGATGTGCATCCAACCGGCCTCCCTTATTTATGGTTGAACTTAATGAAATCCAGGTCCCTACTCTGCTCAGAGGAGCCACTGTGTCTGACTGCTGTCCATTGCTGACTGTCAGAGGGAGCCACACCTCAACACAGCGTCTGTGGCAATAACCTTACAATAATGTCGCCAATAAAAGCAGAATTAACAGCAGGCTAAACAACAAGAAAAACTCATTTGGTGACATCAAAGTTAAGAACAAGCTAACTAAATGAATACAAATGAATTCACAAGCTCCCGTCCACCCAGACCTCCCCCTGCTGTCTCACTGGATCAATGCTCCAGTGCAGTAAGCGGGACACTGTGCTGTAGGACACAGTTAGCAGGACACTGTGCTGTAGGAGACAGTTAGCAGGACACTGTGCTGTAGGAGACAGTTAGCAGGACACTGTGCTGTAGGAGACAGTGAGTGGGAGACAGTGAGCTGGACACTGTGCTGTAGGAGACAGTTAGCAGGACACTGTGCTGTAGGAGACAGTTAGCAGGACACTGTGCTGTAGGAGACACTGTCTTTCGATTCGGATGAGGCATTAAACAGAGGTTCTGGTTCTCTGTGGCCATTAAGGCCCCATCACCCCTGTGGCTGGGAGTTTCCCAGACTCCTGGCCACATGCCCAGCCTGGCAGTTTTAAGATGGCCATCTAATAAACCCTGGGTTTAACCGGGCAATTAACTCCCATCTCTACCCCAGCTGATTGGTGGAGAGAGTTCACAGCATGGCTGCCGTGTGTCAGCCAGGCATGCAGTGGGTGGTGGTTGATGTGAGTTACCTCCATGAAAGGCATTACATAATGTAATACATTATTATGGTTACTACCCTTTTTAGTTACATCATTATTTACCTCTTTACAAAAGACCTGCAAACTATCAAAAACAGTTGAAGAACCAAAAACAGATCTTATTTGAAGTTTTACTGTAAAGTGGAACAGAACCAGCAGCAAACCGTGACTATCTAAATGAGACCAAGCGCGCTGTAATGTCTAACAATCAGCAGGTGAAGAACATGCAGAACTGCCACTCTGGAGAGTCTTCTGCCAGCTCTCACCTGTGTGTGACAGATCGAGCTGTGCTTCCTGTCTGTCCTGAAACAGTGTGCTGAGAGCCAGAGGGAGAGATGAGGGACACAGGCTGTCCAGACATTTCCCACGTCTGCTCCTTCCTGTGATCGCTCCTCTTTCTCTGCTTCTACCTCTCTATGCACGTGTGTGTGTGTGAGTGTGCGTATGTGTGTATGTGTGCATGTATCAAAGTGTGTGTATGTGTCCCTGTGTGCGCCTGAGTATGTGTGCATGTGTGCATGTATCAAAGTGTGTGTGTGTGTCCCTGTGTGTGTCTGAGTATGTGTGCATATATCGAAGTGTGTGTGAGTGCGTGTGTCTTTGTGTGTGTGTGTATAAATGTATATGTGTGGTGTGTGTGTGTGTGTGTGTTTGTATAAATATACATATCTGGTGTGTGTGTGCATGTGTATGTGTGTGTGTAAATATACGTATGGTGTGTGTGTGTGTGTGTCTATAAATATACATGTCTGGTGTGTGTGTGTGTGTGTGTGTGTGTCTATAAATATACATGTGTGGTGTGTGTATGTGTATGTATGTGTGTGTGTAAATATACGTATGGTGTGTGTGTGTGTATCGCTACAGAGAAGCAGGCCAGCGCAGACACACCTCCATACTGTGCCAGTGCTCTCTAAATTAACACAATCACTCAGCAACTCACGGCAGGCAGAGTCACACATATTATAACAGTGTGACATTTTAATAATGACCGTCCTGACATTTTAGACTGACACCTTTTTTGGTTGCAGTTTTTTGGGGCTCTCGTATTTAAAGGGTAATGACACAGGATGACAGCTTTACTGTCTGAAGCCTGCGACCCGTTAGCACTTTCAAATCTTTCAATCCTGTTGGACAGAACTGCACTCCAAATCCTTTCCACACACAGATCAAAGGACGGAGGGGAAAATACTCTCCTAATTCTGTGTCGGCAAACCAAATGTCACCCTATCGATGGACGCTCTTCACCTCATGCATCCGCATTGCTGGGTAGCGCCGCTTTTCTCCTCCTGCCAAAATGTCACCCTGTACAGGGTAAAGTGTAATTCTGTGAGGCCGCTGTGCATGCAGATATACCAATTCCTTTGTGTCCCTTTACTCTTGTCTTCTCAACTGCTTTTTTAGAGGAAAGAAATCTATTCTAACTTTGTAGGGGTCTTTATTTCTACAGTATGTGAAATGTCTAAATGGTGTGTGTGTGTGTGTGTGTGTGTGCATGCGTGTATGCATGTGTGTGTTTCTATCACACACATGCACACACACACGCACACACACACACACACACATGCACACACACACACACGCGCACACACACACACACACACACAATGTGTTCTGGAGGTGCTGTGGAAGCATATGCTCTGGCAGGTGCAGACAGTGTTTCCATGTGGAAAATCAAACAGGGGAACCCGGAGCTGCAGCAGCTGGCCAGCACATTGAGGCGTGTCTCCCGTTACCTGGGAATTCACCCTTACCTGGGAGCAGAGGAGCCAGGTGAACACAGGCAGGAAAACGCAGGCGGAAACGTGACGTTCTGCCTCAGAACTGTGATGGAGCATCGTTCTGGTTCATTACAGCTCTCCCTGGTCCAGATATCCCCATCACTGCACAGTCACGCAGACTCTTGTCCAGCTGCATCGCAGACCCTGCAGAAGTCCACACATGATCCAGCACACACGTGATCCCCACACTCTCTCGCTTTTAAGACGATACCAGGAAACCCCTTCTACCGCAAGGGATCCAAGGCCATCTTAACCAAACGCCAGCTATCAGGAGAAAACAGTAATAAAATTACATCTTGAAATTTGAAAAATGTAAAATTTTATAATCATCAGGTTATGGTCACCATTGAAGCGTAGGGCATGTGGTGACTCTGTCCCAGTACATGTGACTGTGGGTCTAATCAGGCAAATCGGGCCAAAATTAACAGCAGTGGATTTTATGCCATCGGAAGATGCATTAGACCTGCATCCACAGACCCCACCTCTCTGAAATCCAGCTGAAGAACTCTCTTCCCTGATCCTTGTCTTCAGTTTTTTTTGTTTCTCTCCCAGTTAGGGACCCCTGCCGCTAAACTGTATCATCGGGAATCGATTTTCCGCGTGACGAGCGCTGGCATTAAAACGTGAAAGGGTAAAGAGAGCCAGGGGCGAGGCGAGACAGGAGACACACCCCGCTCACGCGGCGGGAGGCGGGCACACGAGAAGTCACGCTGAGGAGCTGCTCTCAGACACTGCGCTTCTCACAGATATTCTCAGCTGCAATGTGTGAAAGGCCTCATTTTTGGGTGACACGTCCCTCCCCCCACACACACACACGAGCACACACACACACACACAGGCTGATAATGAGGAAGAGTAATAACAGCATATATTAAAATGCATCAACAGCTTGCCTAACAGGAAGCCGCACTCACAACAGGAAATCACCAGGTAGCATTGTGATTGGCTCGTTCAACATAGCCATGGCTTACAATTGGCTCAGGGTTTGTACCCAGGGGTTGCCCCGAATCTGCCCCCCAGTCACAGTGCCAGCCAGTACCCCTGCAGGACAGCACAGCACACACCATATCATTCATCTTTTCAAGCAATTAGCTTCACTGATAAACTGCCCTCTCTCACATCTTCTTTCCCATAAAGGTGAGGCGAAGGGGCTTTCAAGTCGTTCTGTCAGTATCTTAAGAGTGAGGCTATGATTATGAACACTAACATTTTTCCTTTCATTGAGATAAACGCTTTTCTTTAGAGCATACCTAATACTAGATAATATTAGATAGTAGATACTTAATAGTATCTAAATCCCACAAATTACTGCTACAGAAATGTGCAGATGTTGGGAATGCATTTGTGAAGTCGCTCACAGTCTGGCTGTTAATAGTTTTGTTTTAGTAAGCCCTTCAATGCAGAAAAAACTGAATGATGGTCCAGTGAGTTATCACAATAAAACGAACTACGGTTACACTAAACTGGTACAGGTGCGTGAAGTATCCTTTTAGGGTCTTCTACGTGTCATTTTACACACAGAGATTGCCATCTAGCGATGAAATAAGAATGTTGCAAGTTAAAATGTCCGAGGTACGTGAATTACCAATACGCAGCAGCCCAAACGCAATTCGTGAGGCGCTAATGGAACAGCCCATATTTTCATACATTTCCATACATTCTCGAGTAAAACTATATCGAATTGTCAGCAATAGCAGCTGGGTGGTCAGCTTCCTATTTTCCAAATGTCCAGCTCAAGTTACGGTGCCAGAAGCTGTGGTGTGATTATGAGAAACTTTAACAAGAGTTTTAGAAAATTGAGTGTTCAGCGCTTTAAAAGTTTTTAAAAGCTATTAAAGTTGGTGGCGACGCACACGGTTCTAGAGGTGGGATATAAATTATACATTACTTTAACAATACAAAAGGCATATATGCATTATAGTTCGATAACAATATTGTTTAACAGGACTACATACTGCTTTGAAATGATGAAAATGCCCTGGCACAGTCATAGGACCGATTCCGGAAAATCGCTGAATTCCTCCTGAACGCGCGCCCGCCTGCGCGCAACGCCCGCACGCCCGCACGCCCGCACGCTGCAGGTTCGCCGTTATCTCAGGCAGCTGAGAGCACTACGGCCGGAAATGTCGGGTCAGGTGGCTGCTTATTGCTGTCCTTCGCGCCCCCTGTCGCCTTGTTTCACGGAGCGATCCTGGCCTGACGCCGCCAGGAATTCATCTCCTGTGTAGCGGGGATTATGACACCCGACAACGAAATAAATTCAGGTATGTTTTGATCGAATTACTTATTTAATAATCGCCCGACCTTATTTAACGTCACACCACAATGTTACAGTTGTTTCGCATGATGGACAGGTGTTTGGTGGTAGCCTATATTTGAAACGCATAGCTGAGTAAGCTTGCTAAAGAAAGTAGGGTTTAATGCTATTTCTAAACTTCTGCAAACAAATCTAGAAGTTTCTGTACCTATACGTGTTTTATCATAACTGAGATTTGTGTGACTGATTGCTGTGTAAATGACACACTCGGGTTACGGGGAGGGGAGAACTGGATGTATTGGTAATATCTGGCAATTTCGGAAAAGTGTACATTTCTGAATTACGTTGATTGTATATGCATATATCTAATGCAATAGTAGTTCACTTTTGTAACGTTAATCGAATTGAAAGGTTGTTTGCCTGATATAGAGTACATTGGATGGGGAAACGATCTGTAATCTGATACAATAGTAATGAACATGCGGGAATATGCTTTCCATCACTTTCAAAAGTGCAAAGCGTAGGTTCAGTGCTCACCGCGTCTTCCACCTGCACTCTCTCCTCTCCTCTTCCAACGCGGGGGCCATTTCCCCAGAGATCACGCATCGCGCTAAGTTTCCGGGTTTCCCTTGGGTAAGGCTTGTGTTTTCGTCCCAGGGTGTCGGGTCGAGAGCGGGTTCTGAGAATGGGGGAGAGCCGTGGCAAATTCGAGCTCTTCAAAAGTCCAGATAAAAGCACCGCGCGCAAGAGCTCAAAGGAGCGCAAGCTGCGCCTTCGGGTCATCTTCCTGGACGACAGCGAGAAGATTTTCGACGTCGATGTAAGAAACCATGTTACCACTATTCTATATTCACTCATAGTGTTTGTCCTAGTTTGTTTTCCTTTGACACTATTTGTGTGTTCTTTGATCAGCCTGACACGGTCTTGCTTTTTGATTGTGCGTTATTCCTCTGTACCGTCCTGTCGTTACTTTGCCTTGTTATTAAAATTGTAATAATTTAATCTGATGGCCAGTTGTTGCTATGATATAACAATTTTATTGACGTTCCATCAGAACATGTTTTTGCGGTAGTATTTTGATCATTTTCTTGCCGTCATCTGTGACCGTGCTTTTCATACACCACTATATGGAAATTTGGAACCTCCCAGTTGTCCTAATCTTTTTTGATGTCTCTGTCTTTTCATAATCATATGTTTATGTGTTGCCTTTTATTAAATGTGTTTTTTATTTCAAAGAATTACAAGAATCTACACGAAGCAGCTTCAGTTCTTGTATTTTTTGTTTCTTTCCTTACTCTTCACGCACGAGTCGCGTTCAAGGTTTAAGTAGGCTTGACATTTGACATATTATGTATTGGATCCTTTAACTCTCCACATAACGGTTTCAAGGTGGCCTTGATACCACATGACGTTTGTGGATGAAATACGTTTGTTATCTGAGGCATGCATGCTATCTGCACTCTAAAAACCATCCCTCGCTCTTCCCTTCGGACCTGCATCTTTTTATAATCTGAGTTTCGCCGGCATGACAGCTGACAGTTGGGGGATGTGTTTTCCTTGTAAAGTGGTTACATTTCGGACCCCATTATCCCCACCGCTTTTCTTTTATGGAGCATTAGTGTCCCAGAGCCGGCGGGCTTCGCTCTGAATCCCCTGCGCTCGGGAGCAGCGAGTGAGCGGAGAGAGGCGCGGAGGGGGCGGCGCGGCGCCGCCGAGGCGCACGGCGGAGAGAGAGTCTCCGGTTGGCCCGCATCCTGTCCTTCAGCCCCCCGGGGGGAAAAAGCGCAGAGAGCTCAGCCGGCACGTCTCAAAGTGTGGGAGACGTCATTAATTACGGACCAGCAATCTGCAGCTGCACTTAAGACAGTGGACTCTTAGACTGGAGGGCTGTGGCAGCCCAAGAAAAGACAAGTAAAACAGCGGCTATTACTATTAATGAAATATTCGGACGCCATTTTCAGGACGATTTACAATGTATTACACGTTACCGTGCAGAGATGGACAGCTCCCACACTGTAGAAAGATGGGCTGGTTTTGACTGAGCATTTGCTTCAAAATGTTACTGAAGCCATTATTCAGGAAGTAAGGCTACCTGATGTTCTGTGAGTTGCCAATCGAAAGGTAAACCTCAAACTGTCAGGACCATGGGCCTGTGGGTGTGAAACTCCAGCAGCCACGGATCAGGGTGTTTCCGCCCGGGAGAGAGACTGGGTCAAACCTGCAATGGGCCACAGGGTTGAGCGGTGGTTATAGAACTGGCCTTGTCACCAGAGGGGTTCAGGATCAAATCCCAGACTGAGCACTGCTGTTGACCACTAAAGCATCTTCATCTGAACTGCTTCAGTGAAGGTCCAGCCAGTCCAGCTGGCATGTCAAATACAAGCTGTCACACTGGACAAGGTCAACAACCAGGCCATTAAATAAAAATAATAATAATTTGGCACAATGACACCAGTCTGCATTACTGTACAAAATATGTTAATGTTCTCTCCACAGCAGAGTGAGCAGAGGATGAGGGCGAGGTAGGGGTTAAGGAGTGTGATCAGAGAGGCTAACTGGCGGGGGGTGAGCGGCTGCGCTGTGTCTCTCCCTCCCCCCTCCCTGTCCCTGCTTATTTGGGAGCTGCGAGTGGCAGGCTAATGGAGGCATGCTCGCTTTCTGTGTGCTAATAAATACAGGGTGCTGTGCCTGCTGTCACGGGGGTGGGGGGGGGCGCTGTCCGCATGCCACTGCGCCCACGTCCCCCACCCCCCCAATCACCACCCCGGCAATTACTGCCTCTGAGTCAGGATGCTCATCCATGTCACGCCCCCGGGCCGGCCGGGTCGAGAACCCCAAACCTTCCGCTGCGCAGAGAGACCGTCGGGAATGTTGTGCTCAGCAGTGTCTAGAGTGCCTTTGTCCAGTGTGGTGACGGCTTTTTCTAGCTTGGAAAGCAAAGCATGGAGACACCAGAACAGAGCAGATGTACAGTAATGGACACATATAGCCCTACTGGCACTGCTTGTATTAAATGGAAGGAATACAAATTTGCTATAACATCTATACTCACCTGGATTTTTTTATTCATCACCTGCACCTTAAGTCTCCTGCTGCTGCATGTTCCTTTGACCAGCCATTGCTGAAACTACATGCAAACTCAACGCCTGCAGTGAGAGCCCTCATGACAATCTTCCTCGTATATTACAGCAAAGGATCCTGGGACACGACTTCTTCAACAAGGTGTGTGGATACCTGAAGCTGCTGGAGAAGGAGTACTTTGGGCTGGAGTTCCGTCACCATAGCGGCAGCTACGTGAGTGACGCTGGGAGGCCCACAGGGGGTGTGGCCAGAGATTTTAGTTTTAAAATCCCGCCTCATCCAGTGTTTACTTCTATAAAGGAGACTTTTAATGTCATCTGCCTGATGGCGGCTCTTCCTCATAGGCCTGATCTTTATTTCCTGTTCTCTGTGATCTCAGGTGTGGCTGGAGCTGCTGAAGCCGCTGGCAAAGCAAGTTAAAAGTAAGTTTCAGGTAATTTAAGCAATGTGCAAGCCTGGTCAAGAGGGGAAAACAAGAATATTTGTTTATTTTATTCGGAGCATGATGATGATTATTATTACACTGACATTACTGTCATTTAGCAGATGCTCTTCTTCAGAGGAACATGCAAAATTTTCAATTTTGTTATGAATTTTATACAGTTGGATATTTATTGAGGTAGTTTTGGGTTAAGTGCCTTGCCCATGGGTACAGCAGTGAACCAGCAACCTTTTGGTTACAAGCCCGGCCCCCTACCACTATGCCACACTGATGTCCTCCACACACTCATTATGCGCCACTTCCAAGTGTGTGATGAGCTGTTGGACTGATTACCCTCCTGAGTTTTCTTTGGAAGAAACTCCTCAGTCTATGTGGAAAGAAAGCACTGAAATTGGGACTAAAATCATTTAAGCTGTGAATCGACTGTTCATGGGTATTCCTATATCAAAACTGCTCCAAAAAACAAAATTTGGACTCGGATGTGTACGACTGAAACAACTCTATTCTCTGACTGATAACACAGGCCCCTCTCTCTTTTCCTGCCTCCCCCCGTCTCTCTCTCTCTCTCCGTCCGCCTCTCTCTCTCCCTCTCTCCCCCAACCACAGACACCACTGACCTGACGTTCCGCTTCATTGTGAAGTTCTTCCCTCCAGACCCCGGGCAGCTGCGGAAGGGACTGACCAGGTGAGCTCCCGCTGTGTATACCTGCCGTACCTGCACAGGTGTGCCAGCATGCTGACCTGGCCCCTCCCTCCTGTCTCGCCAGGTATCTGTTTGCGCTGCAGATCAAGCAGGATCTTTCCAACGGGAGCCTCACATGTAATGACAACAGCGCCGCCCTGCTGGTATCCCACATATTACAGTGTGAGTGAATCCATGCAATTTATTGACATTGTTACCATAAAACCATTCTTTGGAAATCAAACTTGGGCATAGATTATGAAACATAGTCCATGTCATCATAACAGAAGCAAAAATGAAGACAGGCCTTTAACATTCATTGTGATGGACAGGTATTTAAGGGACAGGTGTTTAGGGGACAGGCATTGCAGTGTAGGGGAAAGGACAGGGGTTTAGGGGACATAGGTTTAGAGGACAGGGGTTTAGGGGACAAAGGTTTAGGGGACAGGAGTTTCGGGGACAGGTGCAGGGTGAGGGGTAAGGACAGGAGTTTCGGGGACAGGTGCAGGGTGAGGGGTAAGGACAGGTGTTTAGGGGACAGGTGTAGGGTGTAGGGGTAAGAACAGGTGTTCTGGGGACAGGTGTTTTGGGGACAGGTCTTCAGGGGACAGGTGCAGGTGAGGTGAAGGGGACATGCTCTGATGGTCTCTGCGTATTTTACCTGCAGCAGAACTGGGGGACTATGATGAGGAGCTGGATGTGCAGCACCTGCAGAACAAGCAGTACGTGCCCAACCAGGAGTACCTGGACCACAGGATCATCAGCCTGCACAAGCGGCACAGGTACCCCAGCGTCAGGGAGCAGAGTGTGGAGGGAGGAGCTAAGTACAGTAGGTGGAGCTGGGTGCAGTGGGAGGGGCTGGCTGTGGTGGGTGGAGCTGGGTGCAGTGGGAGGGGCTGGCTGTGGTGGGTGGAGCTGGGTGCAGTGGGAGGGGCTGGCTGTGGTGGGTGGAGCAGGCTATGGTGGGTGGAGCTCAGCCGTTTTTGTGCGTTTCAGAGGACAGACCCCCTCGGAGTCAGACACGCAGCTGCTGGAAGTGGCGCGCAAACTGGACATGTACGGCATCCGGCCCCACGCCGCGAGCGATGGAGAGGGCATGCGGATCAACCTGGCCGTCACACACATGGGCGTGCTGGTGTTCCAGGTGCACACTTGCCCCAGACACACCTGTCCCTCACACAAACACACCTGTATCCAACACAAACACTGTTCAGATGAAGCAAGGGTTAACTGTCTTCCCTCTCTCTGTTTTTCAGGGCAACACAAAAATCAACACATTCAGCTGGGCCAAAATTCGCAAGCTGAGCTTTAAGAGGAAACATTTTTTGATAAAACTTCATGCAAAGATTGTGGTGAGTGGCCATTTTTGTCAGCTACAGACAAGGAGAGATCCTAAGTGATCTCTGCAAAGAGAGTACTGTGATGTAGGAGAGTCAGGGCCCCATTCCCCTGGCAGTTCTCATAACGAAGCATGGCAGGCCAGCACAGGGTTTCCCTGTGAGTTCCGCAGGGGTGTTGGTCCAGCCCTCCCTCACCTTGCTGTTCCCTCTGTGTGGGCGTGGCACAGCCCTCTCGCAGGGACACGGTGGAGTTCACCATGGCCAGCCGGGACGTGTGCAAGGCCTTCTGGAGGATGTGTGTGGAGTACCACGCCTTCTTCCGCCTGTCTGAGGAGCCCAGATCCCACCACAAATCCCTGCTCTCCAGCAAGGGCTCCAGCTTCAGATACAGGCAAGTTACCTGGAGCTGAGGCGGGGCATTGAGAGGGCGGGGCCTGGCTGGGCCAATAAGGAGAGGGCTGAGTTTGGGGTAGATCTAATGGGTGGTTTTGCTTAATGATGCCCTCATGAACACCAGAAAGGGTGATGCTATCAATGACTGACTGCTTTGAACCAATCATTGTGTTTTGCCATGGAGAGAAGTCTTTGGATTGGCTCATTAGGGTCAGTGACTGACAGCACATGGTAGCTCCGCCCATCCAGCCTCCCATCGGTCAGTGTACTCTGACCTAGATAGGGTACACTGGACAGAGCAGAGGCCTAGGGTGGGAAGGGGTGGGAAGAGGGAAACCCAGACCGGTCTGGTTAGGAACTAGGAGTTATAGGGAGAGTATTGATTGAGAAAATTGTAATTGTTATCACTACTCATTACATGGATTTAGCAGATGCTTTTATCCAGAGCAACTTCTAACACAATAGAGCATAAATGTATCCATTCAATTTAAATGAACAACAGTGTCAGACCAGGCTAACATCACTCCCAGACCAGTGAATGTGAGCGTAACACTGTTTGAGCCTATCACAAATTAACTTGTGCAACCTGACGGAAGCCAAGTATACTACTATACAACAGTCCCTGAAACACAGGAGTTGCTCTGTAGATGCAGAGTGCAGCGATCTTGATGGAACATGAAGACTGGCATGTAATGTGACAAGTATTTAAGATTAGTGCAGAGCTAACAGATTCTGCAGATAAAAAAAAAAAAACGGAACAGTACACAAATCTCTCTTACGTCTCAGTGCTGTTGTGCTGAAGGTTTGTAGCTATCCCAGAATGCCAGTCTCTCGCTGTGTCCTGTTTCAGTGGCAGAACACAGAAGCAGCTCCTGGACTCTCTGGGGAGGGGGGAGAAGAGAAACCTGTCCTTTGAAAGGTGAGGAATGTGTGTGTGTGTGTGTGTGTGTGTGTGTGATAATGAGTGTGTGTGTGTGTGTGTGTGTGTGTGACTGTGTGCATGTGTGTTATCATTTTTGTATATGTGCCTATATCAGTGTGTGCAGATATCTGTACATGCGTGTGCGTATGTGTGCTTTTCTCTGCCTGACCTGCTGAACCCCTGTGGGTTACAGGAAGTACTGCAGGACGGACTTTGATGCACGGCACTGCAGGTCCTCTCCTGATCTCCTCACCGACGTTTCCAAACAGGTATTCAGCTTTACTCTGCTTTTAGGATGTTACCATAACATCGTTACTATCACTGCCACCATCAGACAGAGGAATCTGCAGAAGAGAAATCCTCAAAGCAGACAATTCAGCTGACCTGATACATATTTTATGTTGCAGTTACCTAAGCACTGTTTTGGCCCTGTAATAATTATTTTACAAACAGGCAATGGTTCTATCTGTGTGGATCTTCTACCACCAGTAAACATGGATTACATGTGATATTGGTTACCTTCAGTTGCATCTCAGAGCGTTAAGTATTATGAAGCATTTTGGAGTTATGTACATGTACTCTATGGCTATATATGTATGCATCACATAGGCTTAACAGTATTAACTTATGATGTATCATTTCCCCAACGGACATCTCTCTCTCTCTTTCTCTCTCTTGTTGTGTTGTGTCTGTGTGTGTTTGTAATGTGTGTGCCTGTGTGTGTGTGTGTGTGTGTATCTGTGTGTGTGTGTGCGTGTGTGTATGCCTGTGTGTGTGTGCCTGTGTGTGTTTGTGTGTGTGCGTGTGTGTGTGTGTGCGTGTGTGTGTTTGTGTGCGTGTGTGTGTTTGTGTGTGTGCGTGTGTGTGTTTGTGTGCGTGTGTGTGTGTGCGTGTGTGTGTGTGTCTGTGTGTGTGTGTGTGTGTCTCTCTGCAGCTGTATGAGCAGACCTCGTCCCTGCCACTGTCGGGCAGTGTGGAGGGTGGGGACAGGGGCGGGGTCCGTCCGGATCTGAGAGGGAAGCGCAGCAAGTCTGCGGTGGAGGTGGTGTTCGCGGCCGAGCTGGAGCGCTCCCAGGCCCGGGCCCCCCTCCACCCCGCCCCCCTCCCCAAACCCTCCTCCTCCACTGACATGGGAGCGCCACAGAAGGCCAAGAGCAAGACGCGTCAGTCCCGCGGCAGCGGCGGCATGGCGGAGGGCCCGCGGGGGCTGGTGCTGCTGTACCCCAACAACCCCCACCTGGCGCTGCACCCCGTCCTGCCCGCCTTCCCGCTGGCCGCGCCCGTGCTCATGCCTGGGGGCGCCCCCTCTTCCCGCCACACTGCCCTGCTGGACGACGTGGTCCGCTCCTCCAGCTTCTCCAGCCCGTCCTCGCTGTCCCCCCTGCGGCGCCAGCGGCCCCGCCCCAGCGGGCCGGGCCTGGGTGTGGCGGGGGCGGGGCTCGGTCAGGGCGGGCGGGGCTGCGGCTTCGGCAGCCAGCTGGACTTCAGCAGGGTGGAGGCGGGCCACTTCAGCGACGACTCCAGCTACCAGGCGGGGCTCCCGGGCCGGTCCCGCAGCCAGTCCGACGTCAAGTCCCCGCGGCCCCCCGCCCACGCCTCCGAATTCCGCCCCCTGGGACACTACCCTCACCTGTCCCGCCGCCAGGCCCCCACCCGACCCACCTACCTCCCGCTGGGCTCTGCCCCCCTGCCTGACCGCCCCGCCTCCCTCTGCGTGCTGGGCGCGTCTGGGAGCTTCAGCGACTCGGATTCAGATGTCCTGTACCCCTACTACTGCCCCGCCCTGGGCAAGCTGCTGCACGCCGCCCCGCTGGTGCGCATGCGCATCTCCTCCGGCAGCCTGCAGCTGGACGAGGAAGAGGAGGAGGAGGAGCGCGAGGAAGATTCCTTCAACCTGAGCGACAGCGAGGCAGCCAACCCCTCCCTCACAGCATCGCAGCACTGAGACGATCTCAGAGCGAGGTGTGGAGACCTGGGCTGCAGGGTTCTCTTCACAAATCAATTTGTAATTTCCCCCAAAAATATCTGTGGACTCACCTGTTCAACAGGTCAAACAGAATACTGGCCCAGAAAAGTTTTTCTGGTCATAAAAAGGTTTTAAGAGTCTGAAAATAAGAGGCCTTGTATGGCTGCTGTCAAAGTAAGGTCACCACCATGTACACTGCGGTGTTATGACAATACAAGCCAGTTTCTGGGCAGAGCTGTCCAGTCTAGATGTGGATGTGTGGATGTGTCTGTGGATGATTTTAATAACTGTGATTGTGCTGTTACTTTATCTGATCATTTTGGTACAGATGTGCTTTGAATTTTGTCAATAAATTATTTCTATATTAAGAAAGCTGCTTTGGGGTTCCTGTCAGAACTGTGGTGACGATGTGGTGGAGGAGTCTGTAGCTCAAAAGCTGCGGGTTCAGTGAAAGATTCTCAACCTGAAATATGCAGCTACATAAATATGCAAGGTGTAAAACTGTAAGCTCTGTTAAAGCACTAAGCAAACATATTTAACTGGTGTGATTGCATTTAATTTCTCTCCAGGGCGTATACAGGTGCACTTCACAGTTTTACATGGATTAAATAATTATTGTGTTTGTCTCTGTTTAAATGCTGAGTCAACCCAAACATCCTGGATTACTCTTGTAAGTATCCATCTGTTTAAAGGAGGGGGGGGGGGGTAATCAGAAGTAACATTTATCAAATCACAGTCAAAGCTGCACTCATTTCCAATAATCTCATTCAAATACACAAAACCTTATCACACTTTTCATACTTGCTGAAGAGCATATACTGTATCTTAGAGCTAGCCCACCCCTTAAAAAAAAAACCCTTTAAGGTGTGGCGCTGGCACTGGAACTTGACTTCTTGGGAGGTTGCTGGTTTGAATCTGAGATGGGGCAAAGCTGTCGTACTAATGACCTTAACTTGCTTTGATTTGGTTAATATCCAGCAGGTACAGTAAACTGCACATCAACTTGACCTCTGATAATCAAACAAGCAAAAAAGAATCATTATCTAATGTCATTCAGCCAAAAAATCTGGAGGACTTTGAGGATAGTGCTGGTGTCTCAGCACCGCCTGTGGAAGTCCGGTGTGTCTCCGCAGGTCCAGTGCGGGTCGCCTGGCGGAAGGCGTCGCAAGCAGACCCAGAGGGGACCGCGTGAGAGACAGGGACAGCATAGACAGTCTCACTGACAGAGAGATGGGTCTTCTGAAAGCAGAGCAGGAGCGCTGTGAACTCATGGTGTGAGCTCAGAGCTGGCCTTCACACAACAGAAGGAGCAAAATACACCAGAACAAATCATTTTAAAAGTGCCAACACATACAAAACAAAGGAACCAGCCAGAACACTGCTACATGCTCTCTCACGCAAAAGCACCTTCCTGCTCTCCAGAGACACACCTGACTGCAGCAGGCGCGGCGTGTTAGCTGGTGGCCGCTTCACACACATACAGGGTTACAAAGACAGTGACACAAACCGTGACGAGCAATTAACCTGATCTGGGATGCCTTTGATCGAAGCAATTCAGCCATTGATACATTTTAAGTGCTGAATTGATACAAGAATCTTCAGCTCCATTTCAATATTAATTAAACAATCAGAACTGAATCAGAATCGGTTTTTGGAGGGCAGGTGAAGGCTCGTCTTCATGGGAATATTCAGCTTTTGAGAGGTACATCGCCATTTGTGTCAGGAGTTGCTATACACATGCCATTACACTTAATCATGCTTTCAGTTTCAATCTGAGTCAGCGGCCAAAGACACCTGTGTGCACGTGGTACTACCTGCCCTTATCACGCCTTATCATGCCTTTACCTGGCTGAGCGTTCTCTGGCATCTTACTACATATCTCACCTGGTCAGAGGGCAGGTGCTGTAAGGACAGGTACCTGTGACGTGTCATCCACATGCCAGAGGATGTTACACTCCTCTTTCTGAGTTTTCACGTGGAGAAAAAGAGAAAGCACAATCCTCACTCCTCAATGTGAGCTGTGCATTTCAGCGAAAATACACATACTGTATTGCACAGTACTCACGCCAGGGGGCGCCACTGTCCTGTCGCTGTCAGTTGCACAATAGACCTTCCTTGGAGTTTCAGGTCTGATACCCATTGGCCTCCACACGCGAGGTCAGACTGACCGTAGGGCTGCGTCTCACAGAAGCGCGCACGGTGTCTGCGTGTGCATATACTGCGCTGTGAAAGGGACACAAACTGGGTTCATATCTCGTCATACCATCGCTCAGCTTTGCTGGGTACCGTTACTATCCACACACACACGCACGCACGCGGCTATGTTGCCATGTGGCTAAGCCTTGTTTTTTTTTTAACATTATTTTGGAAAATGAAGCCATTGCGCAGAATATCTGTTCATTCCAGCAGGCTACACTTTGACCCAAATGTCCCTGAAAGCACCATACTTAGATCGGTTCAGAACACCGCCCCAGGCTTCAGGAAATGTTACGGAAAATACTAATCTCCGAAGGATTCAAAGGGGGATATATGAAAAATGGAACAAATACAGAAAATGGATTGATTTAAACAGAAGTATACTTCACACACACCCAAACGAACCAACACACTCAGAGCGTTCTGATCAACGTTCTCCTTCTGATTTGGAATCTTCAGGCGCGTAAAACGATCCAGAAGATTCTGAGTCGACGCTGTTTTGAAACATAATATAAATTTGTTTACACATGACCGCAACGCCAGTCAACGTTTTCCAACACCAAGCAAACAACATTTTCACTCCCAGTCGCTGTTATAGAAAGGTAAAGCAATTATGCGCAACTGCATTTTCCTGTGGAATAGACTATTATGATAAAGTACTATTGATTAGATTTCAACTAACGGTAAATGTTTTTATAGGCTACAATTGCCTATCTAGTTAGCTAACTAAGAAGTTAGCTGAGTTTGTGATGGATGACATACGGTTCTTAGACTACATAAGCTACACTTGGTTGCTTCCATGTTAACACAATATAGTTCTCTCTTGATCTGTGTTACCTAGTTATCTATCTGCTTTTATTCTTGCGTACACTGGCATATACACATATCTTTATATACACATTTTTAACTCATTTCAAGGTTCTGTGTCGGCAGTATTTCACCATACTGAATTTAGATTTCAGCCGACACATATTTTGAAACAGGACATTTTTGGTGGAAGATGATTAAAAACACATGGCTTATTGCTGGAATATGGCATCTCCATTTGACCTCTCCACCCCTCCTTCCCCTCTCTTTCCCTCCTTCACCCTCTCCACCCCTCTCTTCCCCGTCTCCACCCCTCCTTCACCCTCTCCCCCCCCCCCCCCCACCCTTCTCCTCCCCTCTCTCCACCCCTCTTTTCCCCACCTCCACCTCTTTCCCTCCTCTCTCAGGAAGATGGAGTTAGTGTCGAGGGACTGTGACCCACGCATGGAGTTCTTTGAAGCCATGGCGGAGTGGCTGCGCAGTTACGAGGCGGGGCCCAGCAGGTGGCGCCAGCAGAAAGGTGGGAAGAGCAAAGGAAGGGGTCAGGTCTGCCCCAGGCTCCCCTTGGACCGCACCTCTCCCCATTGGCTACTGCACCGACTGGACTGTGCTCCGCCTCCACCCGAAGCCCAGTCCTGGCTCTCTCGGGTCAATATCGACCAATCAGAAGTCAGTAAGTATGAAATGGGAGGGGCAGAGTGGTGAGACAGTGGATGGAGGACTCTCAGATTCCACGAAGCTTCATTTTCCCATGAAAAGGGAGAGGCAAGAAGATGAGGGGGAACCACCCACGGGTCCCAGATTTCTAGCAGAAATGCAACACCTTCCTCACTGAGCTCTGATTGGTCCAGACGCTCAGCATAAGAGAATAACGTGTGCACATGCACCACTGGTTAATTCTGAGATGGTCATGTAAAGTTTGAATGAGCTCTCTCCCCCATCCCAACCTCTCCCTCTCTCTTTCCTCCCCCTCTTCATCTCTCTCTCTCCCCCCCCTCTTCCTTCCTCTCTCTCTCCCTCTCTCTCCCCCTCCCTCTCTCTCCCTCCCTCTCTCCCTCTCTCTCTCTCTCTCCCTCCCTCTCTCCCTCTCTCTTTCCTCCCTCTCTTCATCTCTCTCTCTCCCCCCCTCTTCCTTCCTCTCTCTCCCTCTCTCTCCCCCTCCCTCTCTCTCTCTCTCTCCCTCTCTCTCTCTCTCTCTCTCTCTCTCTCTCCCTCCCTCTCTCCCTCTCTCTCCCTCTCTCTCTCTCTCTCTCCCTCTCTCTCCCTCTCTCTCTCTCTCTCCCTCTCTCTCCCTCCCTCTGTCTCTCCGTACTCCTCTGTCCCTTATGATCAGTGCACCATGTGGGGCAGACCATGCTGATGGTGACCGACGCCTCCGGCCTGCCCCTGGGCTTCGACATCCTCTCCAAGGGCGGGGCCAACCCTGATGGAAACTCTGAGGAAGCCCAGGACAACGGAGAGTGCAAGATGACAGAGAGGATCGTGGGATTGCTGCGACACTGCATGGAGGCTCCGATGAGCGGGGGGGCACCGCGGCGACCACAGAGTCTGAAAGTGAACGACAAGAAGCTGTACAGGTGAGTGGGACTCCGGGCAGGTGAGCTGCACAGATGAGCTGCAGGTAGCCCGCAGGGCGGCCCCCACCGTCACCTGACCCGCTTCGCTTCGTCCCCCCAGCCTGCTACGCAGAAGCAGTGAAGCGCTGTCCGTCCTGCGGGTGGCGCTGTCGTCCAGCTTGGGGGACGATTGGGGGCCCGCGGAGCCGGAGCCGGAGAACACGCCCTTCGCCCTCCGCTGGCCCACAATGCAACACTGCCATGTGTGTAAGAGATACTCCTTCTCCTGCAGACTGAAGCCATGGTAAGGCAGGGAGGGACAGGGAGGGACAGGGAGGAAGTTGGTAAGAGGGGAAGAGGAAGTGAACGTACTCGTGTAAGGAGATGTGTGGCTATTTAGCACAGCGCCCCCTGGCCCTGGTTCTGGTGTACTGCAGCATTGCTGGAGCAGAGAATCGTTAGATTATCGGAGTTTGGATTGTCTTGGTCATGTGCCAGGGCCGTCAGCAGGAGTAGGGCTGCGCACTATCTGCAGTGTCTGCCGCGGGTGAAAGGGTGTTGTCTTCACACTGAATGAGGCTGAGATGCTCTTCTCTCCCCGTCCCCGGTCACCGCAGAGTCTTTGTGTTGCAGGTTACAGGATCTGGGTGTTGTTCTCGGTTATAAACTGGGTGGCGGTTTGGAAGTCGTCACGAAGACGGCAGAACAAAGGCATCCGTTTCACGGCTGTGCATTAACAATACGTCCCCCCTGTTGTGGATTGCCCTCCTTTTTTATTCCTGTTTCTTTGCCTCTTTTCTGCTCTTCCTTCCCGTGAGACTCCCTCTCTCTCTCACCTGTCTGTCTGCACACCTTGTCTTTGGTCATGTCCTCCTCCCGCCTCTCACTCCTCTGTTATGACTTTATCTGTTTATACTTTTTCGTTATTTCTCTTTCCCATTTCTCTCCCTCTCGCTTACTTTTGTTGTCAAATTCTGCCCTCTCACTTTCTCTCTCAAACTCTGCCTTCCCCCTCTCTCTGTCTCCGTCCTTTTTCTTTCTGGCTGTTTTTATCTTCCTCCCTTCTCCCCTCTCCCCCTTCTCTGTCTCTCTTCCTCTCGGCCTCTCCACAGCTCCCAGTGCAGTGTGGTTTTGTACTGTTCTGACCGCTGCTCTCAGACTGATCAAACACGCTGCCCAGAGGACTCCAGTCACCGGTACTGGTGTAGCAAGCTGGCTGAGTACCTGAGCCACGGCAAGGAGCTGGCCGACCTGCCCTTCACCTACGCTGCAGGTAGAGGGGCGTGTCCGGAGAGCTCACCTGGACCATGTGGTCAAAGGAATTTCATTCTTCTGGTTGTAAAGGTTTTAGTGAACCCTCCCTCTCCATGGTCCCCCCTCTGAAATTTTGTATATATGACCAAACATTTACACGAGGAATGATAATAGGTGACTACATGCATGAATTGGAATTAAGAAACGTAATGTAGCCACTGCTCTTTACACAAATATGTATATAACAAGTAACTAGAATAAAATACAATTTGAAAGCATCTGTATTATACACACTTCCTGAAGTGAATGTGCTGTAACTTTGAAGGTATTAATACTCAAAAAAACTAATAAAAACCAGATCAACAATGTCTCTCCCTTTCTCTCCCCTCTGCCCCTTCTCCTTTAGAAGTGACAGCAGAAGACTTTGAATTGGAGCGCTTTCTGATGCAGAATAAGTTGGACTATGGGTACTGGGTTCACTGGAGTCTGCTGGTACGCTCCCCCCACCTGCAGCTGCAGTCCGAAATGGACCAGTCCAGGGAGAACACCCCCCTGTGGCTGGCAGGTTGGCACGACCCAGGAGTGAGATGTGAAACCATGAATCACCACCACTCTGGCCACATTTGCATTTGCTGCCGATGTTTCAGACTTTATCAAACTGAATTGCAGGTCATGAATCTTCTGGTTATATTAAATATTGTAATCACTCAGACAAATCCCCATTGAGGGCTTTAAAGGAATTAATGTTTGCACAGCAAAGAGAATGACATCAATCACCAGCTGAGCTAAAGTATGTCTGATCTGTGTGTGTGTGTGTGTTTGCGTTTAGGTCACACTGATCCATACGGCCCTTTAAAGGAGGAGTCAGACATCTTGTTGTGCTGCTCTGGCACACCCCCCAGTGTCCTCAGTCTCACCTCCCCCCTGGGTAAGAAAAGCCGAAAAGCCAGTCTCCCAGTCCTGGTCCTACTGACACACCAAGCTCTTCCTCAGTGAGGGTTAACTGAGTCTCAGTGTCCTGGCAGCTGTGCTGTGAGTGGCGTGGTATCGGTGTGTTCTCTCTCTGTCTCAGTGTCCTGGCAACAGTACTGTGAGTGGCGTGGTATCAGTCTCTCCTCTCCTGTGGTAGCCCTGCTGAGCTCTCCCCTCTCCCTCTACTACATCATGACCTCCCTGGTCCCACGAGACTGTAAGTGTGCGTGGATCATCATATATATGTGTGTGCGTGACAGAGTGTGTGCGTGTGTGTGTGTGTGTGTATCTGTGTGCGAGAGAGACAGAGACAGTGTTGTGTGAGGGAGATACTGTGTGTGTGTGTGTGTGTGTGTGAGTGTGAGTGAGTGTGAGTGTGTGTGTGAGTGTGTGTGAGTGTGAGTGTGAGTGTGAGTGTGAGTGTGTGTGAGTGTGTGTGTATTCACCACTCTGCCTCAGTTCCAGAGCTGAACATCCTGAAGAAGAAGAGTCTGAAGATCCACATCATCGAGTCCCACAGAGAGTTCCACTCTCTCATGGTTTTCTGGGTAACTCATTCTCTGAATTTCTGCCTTTTTGACTGTCAGCTTTATTCTTTATAAACTTCTTCCGAAAAACGAAAAACCGTTAACTGCTTTTTTTCCCCTGAAGGAGTTGGCCATGCTCCTCCCCCATATGACCTTTGAACTCCTGTTTGTGGGGGAGGGGCTTCCCCCTGAGTGTGACGAAGAGCAGCTCCTTCTGCAGCAGAAGGTGAATATAAACCCTGTAACCTCCAGCACATTACCTGCCACCTCCCCTTCAACCCCTCACCTTTAACTGCCACCTCCCCTTTACCTGCCACCTCCCCTTCAACCCCTCACCTTTAACTGCCACCTCCCCTTTACCTGCCACCTCCCCTTCAACCCCTCACCTTTAACTGCCACCTCCCCTTTACCTGCCACCTCCCCTTCAACCCCTCACCTTTAACTGCCACCTCCCCTTTAACTGTCACCCCCCTTTAAACCCCTTCCTTTACCTGCCCCTCCCCTTTAAACCCCTTCCCTCTCATGTAACAAATATCACATTGACCACATTCTCCCCCTATTGAGTTATAGCACCTGTGTGCACTGACTGATCCCTTCTTCTGTCCTTCAGGAAGGTCGATTAACCCTTGTGTGTCCAAATTTAAACCAAGAGGATGGGGCATTGAAAAGGAGCATCCGGGTCAAAGGTTACAGAAGAGCCTATCACATGCTGCAAGGCCCAAAGCCAGACCTGGTGATTGGTGCGTGTGAGGGCCTGGGGGTGGTGTGTGTGTGTATATATATATATGTCTGCATTGGTTGAACTGGATTACTAACATAACACTGCTAGACTCATAAATCTCTGAGTGTAAAAACTCTGAGGAGCTCAAAAACATCAGATGTGACAGACTCATGTGGAAAGTATAATGCGACTGTGTCTCTGCAGGGTTCAGGCCAGCATTTCTGCTCCATGACTTTTGGCTCAGTACACTCCCCAGGCTCCAGGTAACAAACACACACACCTCCACACACCTGCGAATTAGGTTCAATCTAACAGCAATTGTTTTCCCTTAACTCAGTTTACACAACTTGGAATTTGCTGGAATTAACAAAAAAATCATGTCAGACAGGAAGAGAAACAGTAATGTGGTTACAGTGGATCGATGCTTTAAATTTTGTGTTGATAACAAAGAGTACAGAAAAATATGATCGTTTTGGTCTGAATGCCAAAAACAGACCATTTAAATATCTATTATTTTTAAAATTTCTATCAGTGATAATTCCCCTAACATAACCTGATTCTTTTATTCATGTGACTGCCTCTGTTATCAGGAAGGACCACTCTAGTCCCAGGTTGTTTCTTCGTATGGCCAAGTAGAGCTGTCTGTGTTGCGGTGGGTTCAGTTGTGAGGTAATGTGATGATGTAATAATGTGTCTGCACCAGTCTCTGAGGGTCCCGGCTTACTTCTGTGAGGACAGCGAGCTGAGCTGTGAGTGCAGCCAGCAGGTGATGGCGTCAGCCACAGGGGGCGCTCTCTCCCCTCCCCTCATCAACCCCTTCCACTGCCCACTCCGCGTCACCAGGGGAGACAACACACTGCCCTGGTAAGAGTCTGTCACTGAAATATTGATGATAATGATGATATATTTGATACTCTTTAATGTAAATGCACGTTATCCCCCCCCTCTCAGGTACTCCAATGCATTCATCTTCCACCTCATCTACAAGACAGCCCCGTCAGCCCGCCCCCAGCAATGCGATCCTGCCCAGCAGGTGCTGCCAACCAATCAGAAAGCTGGGGTGCGACAGAACCCGCCATCTGATGCACCTAAGATGACTCGCAAAGAGAGGAAGCAAGCCGCCCGCAACACAGCTCGCAAACGCAAATAACCACACACTCGCTAATAACCGTACACACAACATACACGCTAATAACCACACACAGAAATCACACTCGCTAATAACCATACACACAACATACACGCTAATAACCACACACAGAAATCACACTCGCTAATAACCGTACACACAACATACGCACTAATTACCACACACAGAATTCACACATGGCTCCACCCACCCAGAGACCCGCCATCCTGGCTACAAATAAAAGATATGAGGACAGTACTGGTGTTCAGATATGTTTGCAGAATGTGGTACTCCTGAGAACCATTTTGGTAACAAGCACAAAAAGAATTAAATTCCTGCCTCAACAAAATGTTTCTGTTCACTAAGCAAAAATAATCATCTTTAATCACTTTGGGATTAGGATTAAAATAACCCAAGGACACAGCACAGGTCCGTTTATTGGGCCCACATAGCCACTGCCAAAAGATTAATGCTCAAACACTGGGCAGAAAAATGACCACCACCAACCGCCGAGTGGCACCAGATCTCTGACTCAGCTGCCGCATTAAAAAATTACAATAATAATAACAATGTGCACAGTGAGAAAAAAACAAGGGATTCAGCGACTCACGGAAGGCCTTCGAAAAAAACCTCTGCTGGGGACAAACTAAAACATACCTCCAGATCACTGAAAAAATGTCTGTGTGGTTCACTTACCCAGGAAAGGACAGCAGCCGGGTGTCTGTTCTCATCTGTAAGGAAAGGGGACAGATCAGGGGATGGGGGGCATCGTTTTCCTTAAGGGTAGATATACACACGTGTGTTTGTTATAAGAGGAAAAGAACTGCAACTACTGGAAAACCACATACCTTTAAAATATGAAAATGGACTTCATTAGTTGAAAATAAGGCCAGCTATTTCTTTTGCTTCTTATTCAAAGGCAGAATAATAGGCGTTGAGAATGGCTGTATTTTCCTTGCTCATTGTCTCTGTAAATCAGTTTGAACCCTAAGCAAATACCCAGACATCACTGTGACTTTGGGGCTTAGGGAAGTAGCTGGCCTATTACTTCATCCATAAAAGGTATTCTTTACAAACACAAAAATGGAGAATGTAAAAAAAAGTACATTCATGATAAATAAGCACAACATGATTTAATTCAGCAAATGGCAAAAGTAAAGAGGGGGGAATGTAACAAGCTAGGCAACATTTCCACCCAGAAATCCCTGTTCTGGTCTTGGTCTCAGTCTGTTGATCCTCTGATTTCATTTATACCACCTGGCCAACCCAGCTGACAGGTGTGGCCAGGCAGTCAATTAAATTATTGTCCAATACCTGCAAGAAAACCACACATTCTCATCCACACACCAAGGTGAAACTGATTCAGAAAGCTTAGCCATTGCATGGTTTGTAAGATAATATGAAACTACAGCTCATTGCTGCTTATTTCATACTCATTCCTGTTAATGTTCTAATAAACTCTAACACAGAGGGAACCATTTGTCCACACGAGGGAAGACTGAGTGTTCACTAACTGCCCTCCTTGATAGTGTCACCAGCAATGCACACATGTCCACATGTGGCATGATGGGATATATCAGCCCGGGCTGAGTGAAAAACAGTAATCTTTTGGAAATTTGTATTTCTGTTTTGCCACCGTTGGCCTTGTGTTTGTGTAATCCCTGTACTGGCCACAAGGTGTCACTGTTGTTGTGCAAAAATATTGGAGGATGCTGCTACACAGGTTATTATAATAAGATGACTGCTTTAATGTATGCACACGCTAATATGCTCCTGAGTAATCAAAAAGAAAAATTCAGCAAACAATGACACAGCCGCGAGCAAAGGCCAGGGAAGACTTCTCTCCCACGGCATGAGAACATCAACAGGGTTGTGGCTGCAACAGCCTAAAGTAAACTTTGGCTACATGAAACCTTGAAACAACACTCTCCTGCATAACTACTTCAGGCCAAGAGGCAGAATGCTGAAGCACATGCTCTCTAAGCACATTTGAGCAGCGTGACTCCCTGATCCCAGATCAGCAAGTGCAACCTGAAGAGACTCGACCACCTGACTCAGAATCCACAAGTCCCGCCTGGCTGCGTAAACCGGCTGACCCCAGAGCAGCAGGTCCAAGCTGCCACAGATCCTAGATCAGTGAGTCAATCCGGGGCACACATCCTAGCTGACCCCACTGGCTTGTCTGGGGGGTTGTATTCTCTGTCGGGGGAAATTAAGACTGAGGTCTCAATGGTTAAAACATGTGTCACTGCACAGCGCTGGACCACCTGTCACGTCTGTGTGACACAGGGGTGGGAGGGGGGTGTCTGTCCACTCACAGGCTCACAGAGCGGGGGAGGGGAGCGTTTCCTTCCACGAGGGGGGGATTGTCCCTATAGAACAAATACGATTAAGCCTGCCCTTCCATCCTTAAAGTGACACGGATCCTTTTATGAAATTATATAGGCTGCTCTCGAATTCAAGTTACAAGAGTGAGTAGTTTGTTGGCTGCATACTCGCTGCTTCTCTGCTGAACAAAACACTGTCTAATCAAAGGCTGCGTGTTTAAGGATACAGGCGTAAGATCTCGCCTTTTTTGCAATAGTTTTTTATACAAATAAGAGGGACTATTTTCGTCGTGTGCACGTCAAGGCTTTCATTTGAAAGGTTAAAGAGCATGCAAATATTGCTGCAGGCTAGAGCCGATCCTGTCAGCATGGTGAGAGAGAGAGAGAGCGAGAGAGAGAGAGAGAGGGAGACGGAGAGATAGGGGGAGGTTGTGGGAGAGAGAGAGAGAGAGAGAGCGAGAGGGAGACGGAGAGATAGGGGGAGGTTGTGGGAGAGAGAGAGAGAGAGAGAGAGAGCGAGAGGGAGACGGAGAGATAGGGGGAGGTTGTGGGAGAGAGAGAGAGAGCTATCTGCATGACTGTACTTGAAGACGGGTCGCTGCTGCAGCGCCGATACGGCGAAGGGCCCTTGTTATAGCACGCCACAGCACTGAACACGACCCAGCCGGTCGCACAGCGCCCAGGTTTTCGCTTTCACGGGAAAAACCGTGTGTGTAATGCGTCCTTCTTGCTGTGATATTTTTTGCGCTGTACTGCACCGGATCGCGGTCTTCATCGAATGTTTTTAGTGGGAAAACGGGGTTTATTGTAATCACCATCATCAGGCCAGCGGATGTGGAGATACAGCGGGCTGTTTATGGAACACCTACAGCCGGCGTGTTCTCGGCTGGACGTAGGAACAGCGGATTACCCTCACTGACCGGTCATAGGAGGGGGAACGGGAACTACGATTCCGCTACGCAAGTCGATCACGTTATCGTCCCGTCTCATGCACTTTCTGCCTGTCATTCGTGCGTGTCTCTCGTTATCAGTTCATCTGTCTCATTCAAGGACAAACAGAACGAGTTAAAACGGAGGGAGACCGGAATCTGCAGAGAGGGAGAAAGCGGACCGGCTGATCACCTGACCGAATGAATTCATTTCAAGCTGTTAAGAACCGCTATATTCACGAGACACGCCGCATTGGAAACGTTATCGGCTAAAGCGGTCCGGAACACCGGCTTTCGGCTTCGACTCGCCGTGAAGCGACGGCCCTTTGAGCCGCCGCGGACTGTCGGAGCCCGGGACGACATCTGCGTGGCAGGCGTTCCGGTTGGCCCCGATCGCCACACTGAACCACGGTGACCTTGCACCGGGACTGCGAGACGGATAGCACAACTGACATCTGTCATCGACGGGGAGTCAGATTTCCCTGCGAGAAATAGGTAAATTAATAAATGGAAGTATGTGGCGTGAATTATGCATGACGGACCATGAATAATGCAATGTACAGTCGCACAAGATCCTCGTGTAAACCCACGAGCTAAACCAAATGACCTACTTTAGGTGGAAATTCAGCGCGGACGCAAATTATTATAAACAGCATTTGTTTTGTTTTTCAGGAAGCACCTGCCATACAGCACCTAGAGAGGCACTATTATTAGAGAGGCAGGCAAATGCTTGCTGTGGTATTTTTCCACGGCATACATTAGTACGGAACCAAAAGACATGCAATAGAGGTAATAATTGGCTAAACGTACAGTAATGTTTTACGTCAAAAGGTAAAATAAATAAAAATAATCGATCGATGAGGAAACGTGGGCATTCGTATTTAACACCACAGAGAAAGCGGCATTAAATACTAAAGCACGGATAAAAATATTAACTTATTATTTTTGGATTCTTTCCCAACTATCAGACTTGTACAGAGTGAGGAAGCAACTCAGGACTCAGACAAAAAGGAAAAGGAGCAAAGACGCCGTTAGCGCGCCTGGCACTGTCCGCGCTGATTTTTGATCGCTGCTCAGCGCTGAAGCTTTGCCGTGGGGGCTTCTGCACATCAGGATACAGAAGTTCAAACACTGTGTACATTACTGCTGGAGTTCTGGACTTTGGTTTACAACCCAAAAAAGCTTCCATCGTGTTCAAGCTGTTGGCTGTTGTGCACCCAGTAACCTCGTGTGAAACAGGACAAACACATTGACACGTCATTTTTTCTGCATTGCTGTTTTTCTCGAGATTAATTTATCTCAGAAGGACATTCTATCTGCTTATGATTAACTGGAAATTGCTTCCTTTTCCTGAATGGTCAGCAGAATTCAGCAGCCAAAGGCTAATGTCTGACCGATCAACCAATAAACCAATCAGACATTATCAGCCTCAGCGGTGAATTGCCTTGAGATATCAGTAATAAATGAAAAATGGCAGAGCTGTATTAAGCACAGCCACAAACAGCAGCTCAAGGGGGAGGCATTGCTCAAATCGCTGCATGTTTAACCGGCCCCGCAGTCAGTCGGGCCCTCTCCACCCCCTTCAGCCATGATTTTGGGGTGTGGGCGACCGGCCCAGCCCCTCCTGAGGCACACGGATGTCCCTCAGCGGGTTACGGAGAGCTTCATCCTGTCAGGGTACCGTTTCCCCAACTACAGCCTGCGTGAATGCCTGGCCTCCGCCTTCCGCCCCACCAACGAGACCGGAAACTTCTGGACTCACTTCCTGGCTGTCTTCGTCTTTGCCTTCCACTTCCTGGAGCTATTTGCATGGGACAGCACCCCCTCCTTCAGCGACCCCTTCTTCTACCCGCTGTGGAACTACTTCATCGGGGTCTTCTGCCTGCTGATGGCCAGCAGCCTGGCCCACCTTCTCAACTCCATGTCGCTGCTGATCCGGGAGATCTGCTTCTTTGTGGATTACGGCACCATCAGCGCCTACACTGTGGGCTCGGCACTGGCCTACTTCTACTACATCCACCCGCAAGCGGGGATCGCCGGGGCAGGGTTCGCCAACGCCACCCAGCGAGGGCGGGGTGCCCCCGGCGGCCCGTCTCCCCAGTCTCTGGCCCTGCCTTCACCCCCCTCCCACCCGGAGTTCCACGTCTTCTTTGAGAGCTTCTACATCCCCAGCGCCTGCCTGGTGGCGCTGATCTGCACGCTGGCCTGCTGCAACACCCGGCATCGCTGGCGACGCTACCGCTACGTCATCCGCACCGCCGTTTTCCTGCTGCCCTTCGTGGTGGCTTCCACCCCGGTCTTCTACCGCCTGCTGCGCCCTTCCTCCTCCCCCTCCTCCTCCTCCTCCTCTTCCTCACAGGACATGCTGGCACCGTACTTCTACCGCCACTGCTTCTGGCTGGCGGTGTCGGCGCTCTTCAACATCAGTAAGTTCCCGGAGCGGCTGTCCCCAGGGAGCTTCGACGTGTGGGGCCACAGCCACCAGTGGTTCCACTGCTGCACCTTCCTGTCCATCCTGGACGAGCTGCACATGATCAAGGCTGAGATCCGGGCCCTGGGCCTGCACCCGGTGCTGGCCCTGCCGGCCCCGCCCTCCCGGCCCCACCCCCACATCCCTGGCCCCACCCTCGGCTCCACGTACGGCGTGATGTTCGCCCTGCAGGGCTGCATTGCTGGCATCATCTCCTGGTTCGCCTGGAACGCCAGGGAGTCCCAGAAGGAGAGCTCCAAATTGAACTGATCGCAGGTCCCGGGCCTGCGTGGAGATCCCAGCCACATCCTGTCCTCACTTCCAGCTCCATACAGCCAGTTTGCTCCCTCTGTCGGTCTGAGGGTGGAGAGGAGAACTGAGCCACCCCTCGAAAGCTTGCACGTGCTGATGTGGAACAGAGCCATATGAAGATGCCATGCGCATTAGCGTGATCTTCGAATTCTGTCTTTAAGGTAAAAAAGATCTAAGCACCTTAGGCCCCTCTGGTATTCAGGGTCTCTTTTCTTTCCAGCAGGCCTCTCCGCGGTCAGAAGTAATAAATGACCCTCTCTGAGACCTGCAGAATGGAAGAGAATTAAGAATCAGGAGCCCATGTGTCACAGATGGAAGGATGCTTCTGGCAAAAAAGAAAACAGGGATACATTGTTTTTCCCAAGTCCTTATATTCAGTAGGACATGCTTATGACTGTTTGATCCAAATACAGGTCTTGAGGTATCTCTCCTTCCACTCATCCTCCAATCAAGGCACTGGGATTTTCAACCTTTTTAGACTTAATCAGCTGTCGCTAATTAATACAGTAAGATAAATAAATAAGTAGGCAGATAGGTATGGTTATATAAGGAAATTGTCTCTCTTGTTGGGTGGAGATGACTAGCAGGCTAGTGGTACCTGTGTCTGAGGGATTAGCTGTGCTGCTCTCTCTGTGGTCAGACTGTTGTGTGTGTCATTAATACACTGGAAATGCTGTTGTTTGCTGATGTGATTGTTGTTAATTTCCCTTCTTTGGTGTGCCAGTGTGTTTTCTTTTAGATCCGTCTTCCTTTGAGTTTTTTTGCTTTCAGGGCATTAGCCTGAAATTTCATGTACAAACCCATTCTCCCTGGGCCAGCCACCCGCTCTCTCTCTCCCTCCCTCCGTCTCTCCCTCTCCCTGCCTTCAGGCTACGTCTTTCCCGCATTCCCTTGTCTCTGTTCTCAGCCGGCTCAGTTCTCTCTGCTCTCTGCGTTAGGTTTACGTGATGTTTAGGTGGCGTTTGTTACGGCAGAGCCCTCTCTGCCGCGGTGTCTTGGTAGAAGCAGAACACCTGGGAGGAGACGAGCCTGGTAACGCCAAACTCGCTGTTTTTGTGGATGTGTTTATCATCCCGGCAGCAAGCCTGGACCCCTGCGTGACGTTACAGGAATGTTGCAGGAACGCACTGCGTGTCAGACCGTATTTGGCCTGGCTTTGACTGACACACTGAAGTGTGCTCTGACCCCCAGGTTAGGCTGCCCTGCTCTCTGTCTGCTAACTCTGAGGACTGATCCAGGTTCTGACATTGCTTGGCTGGTACGTCCTGTTAGTTTTTTTGTGAAAGGAAATAAGTTGTGTGATTAGGGTGTTTGTGAAAATTACTCAAGCCTGTTAAATCTTATTTCTAGTCATAGATTAATAGTACTGATTATTATTGAACTGAATCAAGTTCTTTAGTGACCCATTTTAGAGCCAAGACCAATCAATAAACCACTTTATCCTGAGGTAGCTGACTTTAAGGTCAGAATTTTACAAATACATGTTCAATAAACACCTTTAGTTGTATCCTTCCGTTAGACAAAAGCCGCAGCAGCACACTGCTCTGCTCAATGATTTAAAGACAGCAGCTGTCAGGTGATGTCAGATCTGTCCAATTAGCAGCCTTGGTGAAGCCCAACTGAGCAGAAGGACCTGGAAGGACTATCAGCAGACAGTGTGCCCCAAGGGCCAGTGCTGGGGACGTCCGGCCCTCTGCATTCAAGGGGAGTTTCCAAAACCAGCTGTTCAAACACACACAGTGATGATGTCAGTGTCACATCAGTGACATCACTGTCCTCCCCTCCTCCCTTCTGCCTCCCTCCAGTCCTCTGTCCTTTCACCCCCTTTTCTCTCCCTTTCACCCCCTTTTCTCTCCCTTTCTCTCTCTCTCGCCCTCTCACTCTCTCCCTCTGGCTTGCTTCCGCTTCGTCCCGCACAACATGGTGAAACAGGAAGTGAAGTAGCAGACGCAACAGAAATAGCATAGACTGCAGACTCATCCAGCTTAAAAAAAAAAAGAGGAAAAGAGCAGCCGAGGGGGAACTGCGCGGGGGGCGCGGTGCTTCTGCAGGTCGCCTCGGTCGCGTGTCCGTACTGAAGGGAGACAGACGGTACGAGCAGAGCCACGACACAGTGGCACACGGGATTTCAAACTCTGGGCTCACCGGTCCGGTCCCACTGCTGCTTTCATTGTCGGCCAGTAGAATGTTCCTCGGTAATGTCACATTGTTTGGTCAAACAGCCCTCAGACAATTCTCATGTTGGAGAGTGAGTGCGCGTGGTGGGGGGGGAGGGTGGATGAGGGCTTTTGTGCTGTACTGAATGGGAGCAGACAAAGGCTGGAGTGCAGGGATGGGCAGGGTAGCTATGCAGCTGCAA
>NC_050598.1:32671551-32674051 GCF_013368585.1 Megalops cyprinoides | reverse complement strand
GAGCGGAGAGGTAGGTCAATCTGTCTGTCAACCCGGCAACGACCAATCATGTTTAAGAGAAACTCTGCTGTGAATTCTAAATATAGGAACATGGTCAATAAAAAAAAACAAGGTCAATAATGTTATGTGAATGCGTTTGTAAAAATTTAAGTGTGTGATTAGAGTATGTTTGCGTGTGTGTATGTGTATGCATGTGAGAATGAGAATGTGTGTGTGTGTGTGTGTGTGTGTGTGTGTGTGTGTGTGAGCGTGCGTGTGTCTATGAGTGAATGTGTGCGCATGTATGTGTGTGATAGTACCTCTGCGCAGTAGGGGACAGGTCTTGCAGGTGGACACCAGCTTGACGGATGTGGCTTTGCCTGCCTGGACAGTGCTCAGACGGCCAGCTTTATAAGCCTTGAGGAGGGAGACGCTGACCTGCACACTGCCCCTCGAACCCGGTGCCAGGTCTATCACCTTCCCCGTGATCACTGAGGGACAGGGAGGGAGGGAATGGGGAACAAGAATTGGTGTGGTTGTTAACCTTTTGAGAAACTGAATTTTGTTTCAAGAAATGCATGTGAGTAAGTGAGGAAAAACTGAATTTCTGATCACATGATTCAGCTCTGAGCACTGATTGGCTGCCGGTGCGTCACTCTTTTTCTGTTGCTGGAAAGCTGTCCGTTACTGTGCCGCGCTGCCCATGACATCAGCAGCAGCAGCGGATACCCACGCAGCCTCTGTGCTGGCGTGAACACCGCACTGTGAACACGCAGCCATTCTGTACCAACACGTAGGGACAGAGAGGTGGGGAAGGGAGCAGGGAGGAGGGGAGGTCTCCCGTGTCATCACTGTGAGACACGGTGCTATCTGCGACTCACCAAACCCGCTGGAGCAGAAGCTGGTCTGGATGGTGCCATTTGTCTTACAGGTCTGAGGACAGACAGGGTTCAGAGGTGTTGCTGTAACACAAATGCACATGTGTCAGCACAACACACACACACGCGCACACACACCTGGCTGGCATGCCATAAATAAATATACACACAAAACGAGCACTGCACACGTAAGTGTAGCGTGGAATCAGAGACGCTGCTGCTGTATCCCTGGGTGAGGTACTTAACCCTGTCTAAATGAATACAGCTGTAAATCGCTCTGGGTAAGAGTTTCTGCTCAATGACAATAATGTAATGTAATGCAATTCAACACAGACACATAATAAACATAATCAAAATAACACAGTCAGAAGTAAGACATAAATACTGTCACAAACACCCGACAGAAGTGTGCAGAAGGTTCAGCTCTATCTGTGGCCTAAAAATCACACCAGCACATATCCAGTCATACCATCCACACAGACGAGCCCTGATCCCAGAACAGTACCCAGAGACAAGGCCCCTCACTAACACAGCATGACCTTATCCCAGAACAGTACCCAGAGACACTGCCATTCACTAATGCCCCAACACACTGAATTACTGACATACCGATGCATTGGTCCAATTACACACTGACTTACTGACATACTAATGCACTGGCTCAATGACACACTGGCACTCAATTGACACGCCAACTCGCTGTCACACTGAACTGACAACACTCTAACTCACACTTCTCAGGTGCCCCAGGACCTTTCGCTGGTGTCCCAGTGCGGTTCTGACCCGGCTTGCTTGCTCCTGCTGTCACTTTTGGCTGGGCTTTGGTGCTGGGCTTAGGTGTAGCTTTGGTACCAGGTTTGGTTTGCGGTCTTGCACCAGGTTTGGGGGTGACTTTGGTACCGGGTTTTGGGGTGGGTTTAGTACCAGGTTTAGGAGGAGATTTGACACCAGGTTTAGGGGTAGGTTTGGTCCTGGGTTTTAGGGTGGGTTTGACACCAGGTTTGGGTTTGGTGCCAGGTTTAGGAGTAGGCTTGGCACCAGGTTTAGGGACAGGTTTGGTGCCAGGTTTAGGAGTAGGTTTGGTACTGGGTTTGGGTGTGGCTTTGACACCAGGTTTAGGAGCAGGTTTGGTACTAGGCTTTGGGGTAGGTTTGGTGCTGAGTTTGGTAGTGGGTCTGGCAGGTTTGGGCTTGGGTGTGGGCTTGGCTGGGGGTTTGACCCTCGGTTTGGATGTGGGTTTGGCAGCCGGTCGGGCAGCTGGTCTGGGTTTGGGATGTGGGGGGGGCAAAACAGGTCTGGTGGATCCCGCATCCACTTGGGGTCCCTGTGCGATGTCATTCCCCACGGTGGGGGCCTTGGACCCACGGGGGATGCTGGAGTAGATGGCTTTGAATCCGTCAGAGGTCACACTGAGGTCGGACACAAACTGGATCAGGAGTTCGTTCCCATTAGTCACTATGTTTCTGTGGGAGCAGACAGAGGGAGCATGAGGAGAAAGGCGCAAGAGAACAGTGCAAAGGCCTGAGCAAGGAGAAATAATGAAGAGCTGGTGGGGAGGGTGGGGTCAAGAGCTAGATTGTTACTAAAATGAGAAATTTGGGCAGAGGAATGTGAATGCTGGATATCATCACCTTTAAAAGTAC
>NC_050598.1:32661551-32666551 GCF_013368585.1 Megalops cyprinoides | reverse complement strand
CACAGTGTGGAAATGAGATGCAGATGTATACAGTACTGTACAGAACAACATCGACTGGGCATTAATCTGAAAATCACCAGTGTCCTGGACACAGGTGTCTCACAGTCATATAAATCTATAATAAATAAAAATCTCTCTCCATGTTTCTGTGTACCTCCTCTCGCCTCTGTCACTTTCTCTGCATCTCTGTGGCTGTTCTGAGGCAGGGTGGTTGGGGGGGGGGGGGGGGGGTCAGGTGGGTGGGGCAAAGTGGAAACAACATGGAAAAGAGTCCCTGAGTGCCCCCCTCAACGCCCCCCCCCAGCCTCATGTAACCACTGTCTGTCACTCTGTCTCTGCTGTGTCATTGGGAGCCCCGCGCTCCGCCCCGGGCATCCTAGCGAGACGAGTTTGCACACAGTGACAAAATAAACTGCCGTCCCATCCTGGGGCGGTGACAGCCAGCGCGGCTCACCGTGGTGTGTCATCCTAAGCAGTGAGCTGCAGAGGGCATGTGTAGTAGGCATAGCTTTTACTCTCTAACGCTCCACAGGACTGTACCAGCTCTCTCACTCTCTCTCTAACGCTCCACAGGACTGTACCAGCTCTCTCACTCTCTCTCTCGTTTCACATCATCTTCGCCCATCAAACGCCTGGCCTTAGCTCACCCTTCTAGCCCCTTGCCCCCACGCTAACTGGTCAGTCTCAATGTCAATATTCAACCCCACCCCCTTCTCTTATTCTATGGAAATTCCTCAGTTTTAGTTTTCCAACACACATTTGCCCAAATATGAGTATTTCCCAAGTGGGAGTATTAGTAGTGAAGCAGTCAGACTCTAAGTGAAATTTCTCTGAAATACTACAGATATAGAAATGTTACTGACTGAGACAAACGTAGCCAATCACACTCAAACATGCACACACACTGAAGAGCAATTGTGATGCTATTGAATTTAGTCTGTCTGTGATAACAATGAATAACTGCCAAACTGCCACTTATATTTTCCCATAATCCAAACCCTGATGAGGAGGGGGGGACCGACTGTGATGGGTACCCACACAGCCTCCTGTCAATATGAGCTGATCAGTATTTCCTTCCAAATCTGAGCTGAACTGTGACCCCCCCCGCCCTGTGCGCCCTCATAACAGTCAGGTATAAAACAGCATGGCTATTTCAGCCGGTACACACAGTAAAAGGCACAGAGGGAGAGAGGGAGAGGGAGAGGGAGAGAGAGAGAGGGAGAGAACACAAGGAAGACATACAGAGACAGCCTGACACCTGTAACATAACCCTCAAAGGACACGCATGCACACACACATATGCACATACACGCACACACACACACACACACACACACACACACATATGCACATACACGCACACACACACACACACATACACACACACACACACATATGCACATACACGCACACCTTACTCACCTTGTGAAATTCTGTGTGTTTGAGCGTTGACCCCATGTCCACCCGAACGCCAGAAGCAGAAGGAGGCACGGAGGCCCCAAATGCACCCCACGCTGCATGGTGCCCCAGAGAGAGCAACAGAACAAGAAACAGGAGAGAAAGCAACTACAGGCACGGAGGGAGGGAGGGAGAGAGGGAGCGGGAGAGGGAGAGGGAGAGGGAGAGGGAGACAGGGAGAGGGAGAGAGGGAGGAGAGGGACAGAAAAACGAAATAAGAGAGTGGGTATGAGAGGGGGAGGGAATGTTTTTAATTAGTTCCAGATGGAAAATTCTAAATTAACTTTGGTCAGACAAGAGGAAAACAGCAGCAGTGATAGAGGAGGGGAAATCATGCGACGGGCAGCCCCGCTTCCACCTGAGGGGCAGATGAAAGCGCTGTGAGGCCGTGTGCTGCAGTCTCCTCCCGGCGCCGTTACTGTGTGTGAACCTGCTGAATGTGTGGGCCTGTGTCTCAGACAGGCCACTAGTGTCGTCTGAATATAATGAGCAGCTCTCTGCCCGGCTGGCTGCCGGCACACCGGAGCCCACAGCCCTGAAAAGCAAACTTCCCCAAACCGTATCATTTTCAGCCCACTCTCAGAGCCAGCCAGCGCCATCGCGGAATATTATGGGATGTGTAGATAGGGGAGAGGGCTGCCAGGGGGCGATCAGGGACCTCAGTGTCATGGTTAGGGAGGGTATCAGGGTAATGTGTGGCCTGACACCTGAGCTGCATACACACCCGAACGGGCTACTCACTGGAACCATGTCAGATGTGGGTCAGTGTTGGGTCAGGGATCGGGTCAGAGGCTGGGTCAGGGATTTGGTCAGAGGTTGGGTCAGGGATCGGGTAGTGTTGGGTCAGGGATCGGGTAAATGTTGGGTCAGCGATCAGGTCAGTTTTGGGTCAGGGATCGGGTCAGTGTTGGGTCAAGGATCGGGTCAGGGATCGGGTCAGTGTTGGGTCAGGGATCGGGTCAGTGTTGGGTCAGTGTTGGGTCAGGGATCGGGTCAGTGTTGGGTCAGTGTTGTGTCAGGGATCGGGTCAGTGTTGGGTCAGGGATCGAGTAAGTGTTGGGTCAGGGATCAGGTCAGTGTTGGGTCAGGGATCGGGTCAGTGTTGGGTCAGGGATCGGGTCAGTGTCGGGTCAGTGTTGTGTCAGGGATCGGGTCAGTGTTGGGTCAGGGATCAGGTCAGTGTTGGGTCAGGGATCGGGTCAGTGTTGGGTCAGGGATCGGGTCAGTGTTGGGTCAGGGATCGGGTCAGGGATCGGGTCAGTGTTGGGTCAGGGATCGGGTGTAATGTCCTGTGTCCCCGTCCTGCCAGCCTCAGCAGTGCAGATTCATCACCGAGCCGAAATCTGTCTGCGGCCCAGGTGGTCCATGTCGCCTTCCCAACACATTGCCTCGGCGTTCCAGGGAGAAACAGCATTCCTCTTTATTTTTTGTCATTTAGCAGATGTTCTTATCAAGAGCAACATATAAAGTGCATGTTGCAAACCCATTTGAGCTGCTACAGCAGTTCAATCTGGTTGAGAGAGTCAAAAATGTTCAAAAATCCAGTTTCCACTTGAAAAACAACATTGTTATTTAGAGACATCTATTTCTATATTTGACTGTGATCCAGAGCTAAATGCCATACACCCCATGAAATGGCTTTGGCAAAGCAGTCCTGTCATTACTTCAATTTCAGCGCACAACACACACCCCACACTGTAAAACTTATCATCACTATCGTTCCTCATCCCTACAGGCAGAACTTCAGGTACACACACACACACACACACACACACAAACACACACACACCTTACTGAAATCACCACTTCCTCTCAGCATGTCAGTGGATTGCTCTGTCTTTGTGCCCCGGTTCAGCTGTTTGTCCTGTGTGCTGTTGTGGTTTATGCAGTAGCTGCATGCAGTACCAACCACTCATTGGAGCTCTATGCTATGATAATGCATGAACTCTGACCCTGCCACTGTGGAGCGGTATCTCTCCCTCTGTGTGTGTGTGTGTGTGTGTGTGTGTGAGTGTGTGTGTGTGTGTGTTTGAGACAGAGACAGAGAGTGGGAAGTCACAACGTGGACATGTTGGCTTCTTTTTTCGGCTCCTGGCTAAAACCGCAGTGAGGAACAGTCCTGTGGTTTGGTTGAAAAAGCTGTCACTGCGGTCCCGTCCCGCTCCACCTCCTCCCTCACGCCCCGCATCCCTCCTCAGAGACGGACAGGCACCGCCCGAGAGCAGTGACTGCCTCCATGCAGCCCTCTCAGCAGCTTTTTGCCATCTAGTGGTCATACGAAGGTACTGCCATTATTTTGAGGGAGCTGCTCACAACCTTGTCCAGGGCTTCTTGCCTGCCTGCTGGTCTGGTTCCTCAGTGCGTTCTGGCCAGCGCTGCACCTCCTACCATTTCATTTATATTTTTATATATCATTTATGTTTTTATAATTCATTCCACTTTATATTTCATATTTCTTCATTTATCCCATTCCGCTGTCTTTCTTCAAATTTTAGTGTTATCACTTTGGTCTGAAGTATAATGTTTTTTTAACTGTTTTGTGTAACAGTTTTTTTTTTTGACATATCACAATACCAGCTCTGACAGGAGATGCTGGAAAGCCCTGCACCCTCTGTGGAACATGACTTGGCCTTCATCTGGATGCTGGGACACTCAACCCCACTCACCTCTGCAGCCCTGGGTATCTGGTGTACATTCCTGACAGGGTGATGTCAGACCAGTGCTTTAGCGGGTTGTACAAGAAGCTGGCTGACCGATTTTTGTGACTGGCACGTGTACATAGCCTCATACGGCAACATTAACTCATTTCATTGTGTTAATGTTCACTAAGCTGCAATTTATATATAAACAATTCACAGATGTAAACTGTTAGGCATTTCCCCATAACTCTATCAGGAAAGATCTTATTCTCAAAAAAAGGAAAAAAAGAAAGCCTATCAAAACTGTTTTGTCTGCCACCTGGTGGTGACATCCAGAATTACATGTGTAAGAACAGGCCTTCAGCAGTTTTCCTCACGGTGCTACCGGGCACGAGCAGCCGAGTTCTTTCAGTCCCAGAGGGACCCAGACCAGCCTGAACCCAACTGACTCTCAGAACATTTCATAATCCGAGTATTACTCTTCATAAACCATAATCCATTCTTTCAGCAACATCATGAATGTTAATGTATGTTCCATACTTTTAAAAGGTAAAATAACTGAGTTGAGTTGTGAGCTGCAGTGTGGCATTGTGAATATCCAGCCGTATAACTCAAGTGAAAGTGTAATAATATCAAACTCTCAAAGTCACCCCACATGCACAAAAAGATTCTTACGTCTTATAGGCGGGAATGACAGAGCTGGTTAAATGAGCACAGCAGCTAATAGATCTATTAATATATGAATAAAGCTCTCATTAATATATGAATAAAGCTCTCCATTACCCAGGGCAAAGCTCCATTTCTCTGTACATTGCTTATAAGTGGAGGTGTCAGTGGCAGGACCTGCTGAATTATTCAGGCCCCTCCGACAGGAAACCGGGAGATGGAACTTTTCCCCGCAGC